>NC_133770.1:178747677-178868129 GCF_003597395.2 Chelonoidis abingdonii | reverse complement strand
CCGTCCTAAGTGCAGGACTCTGCACTTGTCCTTGTTGAACCTCATCAGATTTCTTTTGGCCCAATCCTCTAATTTGTCTAGGTCCCTCTGTATCGTATCCCTACCTTCCAGCGTATCTACCACTCCTCCCAGTTTAGTGTCATGGGATGTAATTACAATGAACATCTTAGTAAGATACAAAAAAAGTAGAGAATTTTCTATAAATAAGAATAGCCTCTGTAGTTATATTACCTGGGAAAACAGTTTTCATGCTTCAGGGTATACAAACCACCAGCTGGAGTCAGGACGTAATTCTCCCACAATTATACAGAACTGCACAATTAAGAGCAATGCATAGATGCCAACTGTCCCTGATCTGGAGAGAGAATCCCTATTTTTAGCAAAGTTTTAACATTCTCCATTGTGTCTTAGCAACAAATTCACCATCTGCTCCAATACATTTCAATGGAGACTACAGATGTATTCCTATTTTTCTCTCTAAATGTCCCTATCTATAGCCTTCAGATGTTAGCATCAGTGTGCTTTATGGGACTTTTACATCCTCTGGCCAATCTGACATTGACCATCGATGGAGCTAGGATATTGAACTAGAGGAACAATTACTACATACCCATGTCTAGTCCCCACCAAAATTATACAAAGCTTGGTATAATCAAGAAAAAAGTACTTTGAACTCTCTAAGACATGTAATTTTTAATTAGCATTTGTTGTCAATTGAAATGTTTTGTGATACTGATTTGCATTGGCTCCCTCTGGTGGTTAAATACATGAAACCTAGGGGGGTTTAATCAAACATTTCAGTATGTGTGGAATTGTACACATTGATCCCGGTACATCAAGGAGTGCATCTCTCTTTCATTTTCATGTAGGAAAGTATGAATAAATCTTTGGGAATCAGAATTAAAAATGATCAGTTCTAGCCTTACTGCAGTTATGCTAAAGGGCGACAAAAAGTCCTGTGGCACCTTATAGACTAACAGACATATTGGAGCATAAACTGTTGTGGGTGAATACCCACTTCATCAGATGCATGTAGTGGAAATTTCAAGAGGGAGGTATAAATATGCAGGCAAGAATCATTCTAGAGATAACTAGGTTAGTTCAATTAGGGAGGATGGGGCCCTCTTCTAGCAGTTGAGGTGTGAACAACGTGGGAGGAGAAACTGCTTTTAGAGTTGGCCAGCCTTTCAGTCTTTGTTTAATCCTGAGCTGATGGTGTCAAATTTGCAAATGAACTGAAGTTCAGCAGTTTCTCTTTGAAGTCTGGTCCTGAAGTTCTTTTGCTGCAGGATGGCTACTTTAAATCTGCTATCGTGTGTCCAGGGGGTTGAAGTGTTCTCCTACAGATTTTTGTATATTGCCATTCCTAATATCTGACTTGTGTCCATTTGTCCTTTTACGTAGGGACTGTCCAGTTTGGCCGATGTACATAGCAGAGGGGCATTGCTGGCACATGATGGTGTATATTACATTGGTGGATGTGTAGGTAAATGAACCGGTGATGTTGTGGCTGATCTGGTTACGTCCTGTGATGGTGTTGCTGGTGTAAATATGTGGGCAGAGTTGGCATCAAGGTTTGTTGCATGGATTGGTTCCTGAGTTAGATTTACACTAATCCAAAGAGTTTGCAAATCACATGACAGATGGGAAATCATGAGATTTTATATATTTGTATACATAGATAAAAAAAGATAGGCAGAGACTCTGTTCAGATTAGAGACATCTTCTCTGAGCCCTGGTCTATACTACCTACTTATGTTATAGGGACTGAGCTCTTGGTGTAGAGAGCAGTATGTTGGCGAGAGGGCTTCTCTCATTGACATAGCTACCAGATCTCAGGGAGGTGGAGTACCTACATCGACGGCATAGCTAGTGTCTTCACTCAGTGCTACAGTTGCAGCGGCGCACCTGCGTCACTGCAGTGCTCTGAGTGTAGACAACACACTGAGGTCCTTTTTTCAGAAAAGGAACAAACCATAATAAATTGTATTTTTAGTTTTATTTTCCCCTTCTCTGGGAAATGCCTTCCAATGAAACTCTACTACATACCAAACACCTCCTACCCTCCATCCCATAGCTGACTGCACACTGTTTGGAACAGAAACTGTTTCTTCTAGACTCTCAAACCCATCATTCTCTCTTACAGTATTCTAGTTCCTGCCACTTCTATTACCTCCCTTCATAAGCATTAATTCATACAATACTTTAGGCAAATATTAAAAAAAAATAATGAACATGTTAGAATAAAATGCAAATGTGCTTTGATTGTGTCCATGACTGTTTCATAATTAGTTTTATGTGAACATTTCTATGAATATTTAAAAAATATTTTTAGAACAAGAATGTACTTGGAAAATGAGTCTCTAATATTTCTGTGAATGAGTAGTCATGGAAAGCTTCATAGTGGAGCTGGTTGCATGGCGATCTTGAAATCTCAGATTTCTCTCCTCTTAATTATAAAAGAATCACTCATCCTACCAGGGAGCAGACATAATGCCATGTAACTTGGGTGATCATTCACACACTATGAATAAGCATTAGCAAATAATCAAAGACATAACTGAACCAAATAGTCTGAACACATCAAAGCATGGTGAAATAAAGTATTCGTCAAGTAATGCTGAATAATGAACAACTTTATTTAAAAAAAAAATCAAATGGTTAATTTATGAACATAAAAAGGTAATTTTTTTTCAAACTAATAATAGTTCTCCCAGCTCTAATCCCCATTATTATTATTCTGACTAAGATGATATTTGGGAAGAGTGATGTGAATGTTTCATTCAAACAGCAGTATTATTTGAAATCCTCCTTGATTACAGTTTGACATGAGTTTGTGAAAAAGAGGTGGTTCATGAACTCTTTCTTATCCTGTCCAAAATGCCCATTCAAGCTGAACTGAATCTTTTTGCAAACATGTTTACTCTCTCTTGATATCAAATGATGGAGACTATTAGCTGTGTATTTTAAATTCAAAATGCCATGGGACCTTTGGCACCTCCTATTATCTGACTGCTCCCAGGTGGAAGGACGACAAACATTGACTGTGGAAACCTGAAAAGCAAAGTAGTATAACGAACTGGCTAGTGTGCTAAATGTGTATCATTATTGCCTGCAGGAAATCAGATCTACTCAACTGTGCATCAGAGACCTTATTTCTAAACATAAGGGTACATACCCAAGTTGGCCTTAATGAATGGCAGAGAAACTGCGGCAGGGCGGGTGAGTCATTCAGTGCATATCCAGGGTCTGGAATGGGCTTGCATAGCCCACACTGCTCTGGCTTCATTGCTATTAGTACTCAAGCTACCTAGATCAAAGCTAGCTCACGTGTGTCTACATATGCTGCAGTCACACCCTATATGGCATCAATTGCAGCGCACACATACTTTATGAGCCAATGAAGCTTTTCATTTAGCTTAATTTGTAAGATCTTGTGCTCTAGCAGCAGGAAGAAGTGGATTCTATCCTCAATACTGTGACATTCCTATTTGCCATGGCGTGTAGCAGAATGCCCTAGGGCAGTAAGCGCATCCACTGGCATGCACGCTGCTTCTGTGGACTGTGGCAGCATTTATACATGCATGCCCAGACATATAGTGTATTTTCCCCCACATTTGTAACATCACTCCTTTTAACTCTTTTTCAAACGGACTAGCCCCTGTGTATTCATCTAGGGAGTGGGGACGCTTGACCTAGCAATTCTAAGACAGAACATAGAAAGGCCCGACCGACCACAGTGAAATCACTGAATTATTTTTTGGAATTAGAAGTCTCACGTTACTCTTATGATGAAGTTTGTAATAAGTGTTATGTATTACAATGTACTGAGTCAATAATCATCATGAAATTCAAGAATAAAACAAACTATTTGAATTCTACAAGGTGAATTCTGTGCCATCTTCCTCTCCACCAGCCCTACACTTTCTATGTGCCACATATTTATTAAGTGTTTGCTACTCTGAAAGTCTCCAACACAGGAGAAAGTAACATTCTTACTAAAGGTTGCAATGAGGTGAATGGGAAATGGTATAGGGCTTTTCTTTCTCACCCTTCCTGATTTAAAAAACAAAATTTAAAATAGCTCTGACACTTATTAGAGAGATTGTGGACGAAGAGATGCCTTTTTCAGTATCTCATAGGAGTGTCCAAATGTGGTCAAATTTTGGATCCTCATTTCAATGTCTGTAATCATGGGGTCTAGGAGCTTGTTTGACCCTGCAACTTTCAGTCAAACTTCTAAGACTTCCCATGATATAAAACTATCAACTGAAAACCTTACTCTTATTGTTCATCTCTTTGGAGCAGTGAGATGCTCCACACCTGTCTACATGATATAGGAAAAACACACAGATACAATTCTATGTGGAATTCTCTATAGTAAAACAATATTTATCAGTGCCTGCTAAAGGAGCAACTTCCAGTTATGAAAAACAATGGGGAAAAATTACCACTAATACTAAAAAAAGGTCTTCAAATGTAACCTGTTCAAGATATCTGTGAAATTTTAATTCCATTATTAAGCTCATTCAGGAGAAATCCAATCTGAAAATGGGTGCTACATTTCTTAAAGGAATCATTTTTAAATTAATTTTAGTCCATAAATTAATTAACTAATTTACTCAAATTCTCAGAAATTCATTCTGTACTAAAATTGTAAAAGTGGTAATTTTCAGTAAGATACGCTGTATTTTTCGTACATAACTAAGGCCTGGTCTACACTACAGAGTTAGATTGATGCAAGGCAGCTTATCTTGACATAACTATGCAAGTGTCTACATTAATATTTTGCTCCTGTTGACAGAACTGCTCTGCTATGTTAACTTAATAACTGCACCTCCATGAGAGGTGTAGACATTGCGTTGTGTAGACACTGCATTGCTTACATCAATTGTTACTGGCTTTCAGAAGCCATCCCACAACGCCCTACATAGACAGTACAATCAGCACAAGTGCTCCTGGTGACGACGTGCACCACTGACACAAGAGTAGACCTGCACGAGCGATGTAATTACTGTAGTGGCTGTATGTCGATGTAAGGTAGAAGGACTTAATTTTGTTGTGTAGACATGTCCTAAGTGGTTAATCGATTCTTTAAATGTTAAACTCAACTCAACTCAACCTTGACTGTGCAAGTGCAAGTGGCACTTCCCTAATCCACATATATATTTTTTATAGGTGTGTCCCCACCTTATATGCACATATCTTCATTCATATTACCTCCTCAGCTAAGCAACCCCAATCACTATTCTACTCCAACAAGCAAACCATTTCATATATTGGCATCCTTTTAAGAATCTATTACTCATATCAATATATTACTTATCAATGGCACTTAAGTATGCACAGTGCATATAAACTTTGCCAGTGAAATATATAAACTCAGGAATCTCGGACATTTGCCAAAGGCTCGCTGACTGGCATTTTTGCACCCTGCTGAGCTTACTGTATAAGCATCACAAACTTGTATCAGTGTCAGCTGCACAGAGCCATCCTTAAAATGGCTTTGGGACGAGACCACACATAGAAAATTATAGTACAAAAGGAATTTTTCTGAGAAAGTTAGAAGCAACTGGAAAATGGTGATGATTAGAAAAGAAAATGCATTTCAATTTTAGCTGCAACAATTACTACCCTAAATTACTGACATATTGAGCGTGTGAATGAAACAAAGCAGATGGTAAAAAGATGTTCGCAACATGGGTTGGGCATGGATGAATTGAATTACGCAGGTCATAAGTAAAGCGGTTGCTCTTCTTTATTTTTTTTTAATTTCCAAAGACCATTTCATTTTGCTAGTTTTCAAACAGGATTTTTTTTTCATTTTTCAAAATTTCATGTGGATTTTTTATTGTCTGTTTCTATTTTTAAAAAATCTGAAATGTTTCAAAAAGGAATTTATTTCAAAATCAAAACCTTTCATCTAATTGTTTCAGTTCTGAAAAACTCTACCATGTGACTAGGCTGACTAATTAAAATTGGAAATACCAAAAAAACCCACAACTTCAAACCCTGAAATTGAAAACTATAAACTAAAACAGAAGGTTTGAAGAAAAAGATATTCATGATTTTTTTTAAAAGACCATTTTTTGTTTTTTTAAAAAACTAACATTCTAGTTGTGAGTTATTCCAAGACAGTTTTGATAAAATCTTTATACCATACCAAGCTGGCATGTGTATGCCACATATTTTACAGAAACAACTATATTTAGAAATGTTCTTTAAAATATTTGTTGATATTGGGTTTTTTTTTAACCTCTTCACCAGTAAAATAAGATTCCTTTGCCAAAATAAAAGATTCCTTTGGCACACAAACGAAAACTGAACAGCCTTGGAGGAAAACATTATAAATATGCTCTTTAGAAATCTCCACAAATTACCTAAGATAGCTTTTCCATATGTCATCATGGCACGGTTGTAAGGCCCATCATTTTGCAGTCTATGAGGGCTAGAAACAAGAACCCTTAGGAAAGGGGAAATTCCTTGAGAGGCTGCACTTACAGGTACAAATAAAGTGATACTAGCCAAATGGAGGGACCTGTGAAACTCTTTGCTTGTTAGAGTCATGCTAAGCATTGTGAATAGTGCCTACCTCATGATTGGAGAAGAGCCGCACTCCTTCCATCTGGTGAAAGATTGGGTAGTGGCTGCTATCAATCGTATCGCGGCGGTAGACATCTCCCACAACCAGAAAGGCATCCAGCCCTGAGTGCATCAAGTCCCACTGGTGAGCCGACGTGTGTGCTCTTAGCATGTGAGTGTGGTTCATGTAGTAGTTTTCCCCTTTCCTCCTGCTGGGGTGGTCTTTTGGGATAAGCAATCTGTCAAAGTTCTGCTCCACTGTAACCACCGGGGACAGATCATCATAAACAGAAAAGAGTGGGGTCCCAAAGCGTCCTATATACTGCTTGTAAAAATGATCCTTTATTCGCTCTTTGATCAGCCACAAAGGGTGGTACCTTTGGTTGTGCAAGTTCTTTCCCACCTTGGAGAGAATTTTCTCTGTGACATTGCTGTAGTCATCTCGAGGGTACACTTTACCAAGCAGTTCCACTGTATTTGATGTCGGTGTTTTGGCAACAAAACTTGAAGTTATAGTCCTGGACCAGGCATGCCCAAAATCACTGGTGATTCCTCTTATCTTGAGTCCCTGTGACAAAACAGTTTTGGAATAATGAACTACTCTCATGAAATTCCAAGATGCGGCCATCAAAATACCTCTGAGGCTCTAGAAAAAGGGAAAAAAAAATAGTCAAGATTTGCTGTAGGAATTGCAAACAGTCTAATGATCATGAAAAAGCCAAACATCAATTTATTAAATAAGACAGAAGTCCAGTTTTCAGTCCACTGCTTTACAGAAAAATCTTATGACCCAATTCCAGCTAGATTATCTTCTCCAACCACCAACCCTGCCCTTGTATTAATGATTTGGGACCTGATTCTGTCCCCATTAAAGATGACGGTAGTCTTTGCAGTACTTTAAATAAAAGCAATATAGGTCTTTTATTTAATATCTTTATATTCAATTTAACCCCACCCCCCAATAACTCAACATATTATACAGGAGAAATTGTAGTAAACTTTAACATGTTTGTCAATCAGATATTCATTAATAATATTTCATGTGCTAACATATTGTTGTGCATTCTCAAAACAAACTACAGGATTAAACAGCAGCAGCACAACAAACAAGAAGAAAATTTAGTATTTTGCATTGTTTATAACAAAATGTTGTCCCCGTAAGGAATCTAGAGATGAAACATAGGTCATTTCGCAGCATAGCATACAAAAACATATGCATTACGAACTATACTTTTGTAGATATTTTTTCTATTTAATAGAAAACAAAAAAGACAGTCTGACCTTTCAAACAACTACTCAACTGTGTAAGGTCAGACAGCCAATCACAATACACATAAACCAACATATTAAATTCAAAACAGAACAGTATCTCAGGTTCTCTATACAAATTCCACATGGACAGAACTGGTCTTAGCATTTTTGGGAAAACCTGCAAAACAAGTTTCCACACCCACTCTAATGCAAACAACGCTTATCCATGCTGATTATACCACTATGCAGAAGGTAGGCCTTGGGATTTTGGAGAAGGTCGGTGAAATGGAAGATTTTGCTAAGGATGGGGGTTTTGGCGGCGGTGTCAAATATAAATGATTAAATCTATATAAAAGAGATATCATTGGCTATCCCTCAGTTTCTCTGGTTGCAGTAGCGGAGCCTTATAGTGCTGGGTTCAGAGATAACTGCTATACGTTGACGTGTTTAAAGAGAGAATTCCTGAACAAGCAAGGATTCTGAGGGCTGTAATGCCTCTAGAGATTAAGCCCTGGTCTACACTATGAGTTTAGGTCGAATTTAGCAGCGTTAGATTGATTTAACCCTACACCCATCCACATGACGAAGCCATTTTTGTCGACTTAAAGGGCTCTTAAAATCGATTTCTGTACTCTTCCCCCGACAAGGGGATTAGCGCTGAAATTGACCTTGCTGGGTCGAATTTGGGGTAGTGGACGCAATTCAATGCTATTGGCCTCCGGGAGCTATCCCAGAGAGCTCCATTGTGATGCACTGGCCAGGTAGATAGGAAAAGCCTTGCAAACTTTTGAATTTCTTTTCCTGTGTGCCCAGTACAGCAAGCTCAGAGGTGACCATGCAGATCTCATCAGCACAGGTGACCGTGGAGTCCCAGAATTGCAAAAGAGCTGCAGCATGGACCGAACGTGAAGTACTGGATTTGATCGCTGTATGGGGTGAGGAATCCATGTTATCAGAACTCCGTTCCAAAAGACGAAATGCCAAAATATTTGAAAAATCTCCAAGAGCATGAAGGACAGAGGCTATAACAGGGACCCACAGCAGTGCCATGTGAAACTTAAGGAGCTCAGGCAAGCTTACCAAAGAACCAGAGAGGCAAACAGTCACTCCGGGTCAGAGCCCAAGACATGCCGCTTCTATAATGAGCTGCATGCCATTCTAGGGGGTGCCCCTACAACTACCCCAGCCCTGTGCGTGGACTTTGTAAATGGATTCTCACGCAACAGGTATGCGTATTCTGGGGACACGGAAGATGAGGAGGAGGAGGAGGTTGAAGATAGCGCACAGCAAGCAAGCGGAGAAACTGTTTTCCCCCGACAGCCGGGAACTGTTTTTCACCCTGGATCTAGTACCCTCCTAACCCACCCAAGGCGGGCCCCCAGACCTAGAAGGTGGAGAAGGGACCTCTGGTGAGTGTACCTTTGTAAATATAATACATGGTTTAAAAGCTAGCGTGTTTCATGATCAATTTGCCCTGAAGACTTGGGATGCATTCGCGGCCAGAACAGTTACTGGAAAAGTCTGTTAACATGTCTGGGGATGGAGGGGAAATCCTCCAGGGACATCTCAGTGAAGCTCTCCTGGATATACTCCCAAAGCCTGTTAGCCACGCAAGCAAAACAATAACAGTCTTGTAGTTGAAAAAAAGCTGTTGCTAGATCAGCTGTTCTGGCTGATGTGGAAGGAGGGGCATCGAGGCTATCACACCCAGCCTGATTGTAAGTCTTGTTTATCAATCCCAGCTCTAACAATAATTCTTATCCCTGCTTGTTGACTAGTGCCTTGTGGCCATCCATGCCTTGTGGACACCAGCCCAGCTGTGACCACTTGGTCAGATCACCAATTCCCCAGTCCCTTACAGCTCCCTTTGACCTCACACTCTGTATGACCTCTCTTACAGCTTATGGCTACAGGAATACAGATGAGCCAATAAGTATATAACCTCTGAGTACATGATAGGCTTTAAACCAAAAATCTTTAAAGCTCTTTTATCCTGCCTCCTGTCCAAGAATATTTAATTAATGAAAAATTTTGAAGTGCTATGGAAAATATTAGAAAAGTTGGACTGCCACCATCTTGTGATCTGACAGCTTTTGTGTACAGTATGTGTGGGGAGGGGAGTTCCACTAACACAGCATATGCTAAAACAAAAATTATAACATATGCTAGGTTGCTAAAATTGGACATTTACCAGTCTGCTTAGCAATTTAGCAAAGCCCTGCATTTTACTTTTGAAAACTGTGCAGGCATACAGCAGCAACTATCACTGTTTTAGCCATAACCATGTCTGTATTTTTTCCCACTGGTTACAATAGGACACCATGGAAGTGGTTTTGTGCCGTAATATTAGCAATTTGAATGCTTTTTCAAATTAAACCCTGTGTTTAGAAAAAAGACATCTTTTTAAACTCCAAAACACACCTGCAGTCCTACCACAAACATCAAATTTGTTATACAACAAGGACTTTTGAAATAGGCTGTACCTCATGCACACACTTAGGCTCCAGTCTTATCAGGTGGTGAGCATCCTCAGATCCTACTGAGGACATCTAACATTTCCCATGGCCCTTCAAAAATCTATATTAAAGTCCTGGGAAGAAGGCAGGATAAAATGATTTTTAAAAAAGACTTTTAATTCTTTCATGTACTCAAGAGTTCATCTACTTAACAGCCTATGTATAGAAATTGCAGCCATAAATTGTAAGGAACATACACAAAATCCCCTTTTTGCAGTTTCTGTAACCAAAACAAGATGCCATAGGCTGATTTGTTGTCTGTTTTCCTATAGTGCCACATTAATCATGATGATACCACTGGAAACATTTGGAGGCTTGCAATATGGAAAGAGGAAAATTATAAAATATTTTCTTGGATAAAGTTAACATCATACCTCTCCTTTCTGTTATGTGTAAGAACTGTTTAAAGTTTAGAACAGAATTAATAATCAAACCATCTCTTGTAACTAATTCAGTTGTCTAATAGCTTAGCAAAGTTTAATATTTTTATGTCCTGTTTTACACACATCAACACTGAGAGGCACAGAAAAAGCGGCCCATGTATCTCAAGCATGCTTTCCTCCACCATCATCCTCCTCAACTACAAGAAAGTTGCATCATGTGAGGTCAAACCATATGGTGCAGCATCTCCTGGGAGAACAGAACATTGTTCTGCAAGAGCACTGCATGGGCACCAATAGTTGTATATTAAAATGTTAAAGTGAGAAGCGCAAACTCCATATAATTTCAGGTATGATACTATAACTGATGACAATTCAAGTGTCCCCTTCATATCATATTGGATTATACTGCAGGTTCCATTATTTCGTTCCTGATGCGATCCACCAAGCATACCTAGGATTAACACCAGTTATTCACATCATTTAGGTGTTCTGGTTTATCCACAAATTAAAGAACATTAATTTAAACAGATAACATTTCTCAATTGTTCAGCTGAATTAAAATCCATTTCCAGTGTGGTCAAAAGGTCCACAAGTTCTATAATTTTGTTATAACTCTAGCTGCATTAAATCTAGATTTCAAATATTGACACTGTTTGGTTTTAAATGAATTACATGCGCTAAATAAAGTATGTTTTAGCAGATGGGAAAGTGGAGTGCTTGTACACAGGAATTTGTGTTCATGAAACTACACAGTCACATCTAATTTGTTGTACCATTTAGAGAGTGTCAAATTTGAAACAGAGGGCAAGGGGGGCACAGGCAGAAATGATCACCTTTGAAATGGCATCAGAAGTCAACCAGCAGATAGCCACAAATTCAAATTGCGCGTACTCCAGCATCCAGTACAATAGAATAAAGGCACCAAGCCCTATAGTCTGTGAAATTTAAAAATTTAGGCCCCAGCAGAAAGGCCCCAAAATCTTCAGGTCCCCTCCTGATGCAATATTTGAAATTGATGGAGAGAATGCACAGATTCAGAAGAGTAGAGCATTAATGCTGAAACTGGCTTAGATGTTCTCTTAAATATGTTAAACTGTTAAGAAAAATCTCTTACCTCACATGCATAATAAGCAATGTTCTTTTGGTAAAAATGGGAATTATTCCTTGAATTTTTCCCTAAACTAAATAGAGACTGTTCTTCACTGAAGACTAGCTACACTCCAAGTTTGGAGCTTTAGATGGAGACTTTCAAGAGCACCCGTATGATTTACATAAAAACCATTTGGTTTTGAATTAACTGAATATCAGAAATACCAATCCCCAAACTCCGAAATGGTTGAAAGTGAAGTGCATATTTAAATGTTAAATCTTTACTATATAGCTATATTCTCAACATACATAATAGCATTACATATTCTCACACACTGATCTCAGATCCAACAAGATGATTCATAAATGGTTCCTACGCATTCTCAAACATATCTCTTGTGTCTTGCTTTTGATACATCACTCTTTCAAGACACGCATCCTGAACAAGGCTAGTTGGGGGAGCATTGTCTTTCTAGTACTTTACTATTATTCTCTTCACCAAGCTTAATCCAAACGATATCTCAGGGGTCAACAGTCTTTCAGAAGTGTTGTGCCGAGTCTTCATTTATTCACTTTAATTTAAGGTTTCCCGTGCTGGTAATACATTTTAATGTTTTTTAGAAGGTTTCTCTCTATAAGTCTATATATTATATAACTAAACTATTGTTGTATTGTAAAATAAACAAAGTTTTCAAAATGTTTAAGAAGCTTCATTTAAAATTAAATTAAGACGTTGATCTTAACGCCACCAGCCCGCTCAGCCCGCTGCTGGTCTGGGGTTCTGTTCACCTAGGCCGGCAGTGGGCTGAGCGGAGCCTGCAGCCGGGACCCCGGCTGGCAAGGGTCCGGTAGCCAGAACCCCAGACTGGCAGTGGGGTGTGCAGGGCCAGTGGCCAGGACCCCAGACCGGAAATGGGCCGAGCCCACTGTCACTCAGGAGTTCCATCCGCCGGCTCCTGCTAGCCAGGATCCCGGCTGCCAGACCCGCTCAGCCCGCTGCCAGTCTGGGGTCCCGGCCCTACCCACATACAGTGGGTATTTACCTTCTCTCTGGTTCTGGCCCATTCTCTTCCTCTCTCTCCACTGAGCTGAGGGTTGGAATGCACTGAGCACAGGGCTGGGGGTGAAGGGTCTGGCCAGGAACTAGAATGAGGGAGGGGGTTCAGGGTTGGGGCAGGGGGGCTGGGTGTGGGGCACTCACCTGGGCAGCTCCCATTTGGTGCGAGGGGTGAAGGTGGGAATGTAGGAGGGAGGTTTAGGAGCTCCTGTTTTGTGCTCAGAGTGGGGGTGGGGATGTGGGGGGTGCAAGACTCAGAATGTGGGGGGTGCATGGGGTGTGAGGGGGCGCAAGAGTCAGGGCAGAGGGCTGGGAGCATGAGAGGGGGGTGCAGGTGTCAGGGAAAGGGGGCTGTGTATGTGTGGGGGTGCCAGAGTCAGGGCTAGGGCCGTGGGGGGGAGTGTGAAGGAGTCAAGCAGAGATGTGGGTGTGTATGAGGGGGGTAAGGGCCGGGGCAGGGGTGTGTGTGGGGCACAGGGCAGGAGTCTGGGGGGGGTGCGGGGCTGCGGGACTCAGGGCAGAGGGTTGGGTGTGTGTGAGAGGGGGTCAGGGTAGGGGGCTGAAGAGGATATGCCCCTATTCCACAGACCCCTTCCCCAAGTCCCTTCCTTCGCTTCTTCTCTGCCTCTGCCAGGAGCAGCGAGCATGCTGACTCTGCTCCTTTCCAACTCCCTCCCTCGCAAGGGCCATCAGCTAATTGGCCGGCAGAGAGGGAGGGACGGAGACGCGGAGGAGGGACAGGAACCCAGCACTTTGGAAGAGGTGAGGAGGAGCAGAGGGTGGAGAAGAGCAGGCCGGGCTGGGCTCAGCTCAGCAGAATTTTTAATGGCACGCTGCTGCCTGCCGGGGCTCGCATGCCATCTTTGGCACGCGTGCCATAGATTGCCGACACCTGTTATATCTAGTTTGCTTTCTTTGATTAAATATTCTTCAGATCTGAACTGGTATTTAGTAAATATGCAGCTGAAGTGGCCATAAAGTCTACCTGCAAAATTATCTTTTCAGGCACATTTTCTCAACATCTGAAATTCAACTATGTTATCCTGAAGTATCTGTTAAACAAAAAGAGTAAGTTTCCACTGTGAATCATTTATATGAGCAAAAATTAATTTACTTTATTTAGGAATTAGACATTAGTAATCTCAATGTGCAGTGGTATATTTCATTAATTTTCACTGCTTAAATATGTCATTTTTATAGATGTAACAAAGTCACATGACTGCCCACCTAACTTTAACAGTAGAAAGACAGTCGAAAAAAGTTGAATTTGGTGGAAGCCAGTAGTTCAGTGTTTCCCAAACTTGTTCCGCCACTTGTGCAGTAAAAGCCCCTGGCAGTCGAGGCCAGTTTGTTTACCTGCCACATCCGCAGGTTCAGCCGATTGCATCTCTCACTGGCTGCAGTTTGCTGCTCCAGGCCAATGGGAGCTGCTGAAAGTGGCGGCCAGCACGTCTCTCGGCCCCTGCCACTTTCAGCATCTTCCATTGGCCTGGAGCAGCAAACAGCAGCCACTGGGAGCTGCAATCGGCTGAACCTGCGGACACAGCAGGTACACAAACTGGCCAGGGTCGCCAGGGGCTTTCCCTGCAGAAGCAGCGGAACAAGTTTGGGAACCACTGCAGTAGTTAAACACAAGTTTAGGTGGGCATTAAAAATGCAAGGGACAGTAGACGGAGAGTAAACAAAAAAGCACTGATGAATTCCACCATAGGCCACTCTGTGGGTGGTCCGGGGCTGGAGCACCCACAGTGAAAAAATAGTGGGTGCTGAGCACCCAACGGCAGCCCCGCTATCAGCTCCCCCCCACCCCAGCGCCTCCTGCCTGCCATGATCAGCTGTTTTGCAGCATGCAGGAGGCTGGGAGGGAGTGGGGGAGGAAAGAAGATGTGGCACACTCAGGTGGGAAGAGGCGGGAAGGGGGAGGAGGAGGGGCAGAAAGAGGCAGGGTGGGGTGGATCCTTGGGGGAAAGGGTGGAGTTGGGGTCGGACATGGGACAGTGCTGGGGGTCAAGCACCGTTAGGCACTTTGGAAAGTTGGTGCCTGTGAATTTCACAGTTATGGTCCAAAATACTATAGCACAAATTAGTAATTCTGCAGAGTGCTGAATAATTAATGTAGAATACTGCATTATTATACTTAAAAAATATTCAAGGCTTTAACACTATATTTTAGTTCATGGAAAATCATTCTGCATGTTTGGAACTATCTACATAAATATTAACAACAATAATTATTATTTCTATTTCAGTAGCATCTAAGATAACAGAATCAGAACCCCATACTGTAAAAAATACACACAAAAAAGACATACTCCCTGACTCTACAGAGTTTAGAATTTAAGGCCACATCTTATAAGCTGATATGTCAATCGGACTCTATTCAGGCATAGAGATTTTCCGTCATGGATCAATTTTCAGGATTGAGACCTAAGAAGAAAAGAACTGAGGAGAGAGAGACAATCAAAATTTTAAAAAATCCTTATTACATTAATTTATAATAGACAGGAGAGGAGGACAACAAGAGGAGGATAGAGGTATCGTAAATCCCCCATAAAGCCTATCTTAGCCTTGCAAATAAGTTGAGTCTCAGTTCTATTGTGATAATTAGGCTTACAAATTTACTCTAAATATGAGCTCAACTTTAAAAAGTATGTGAAAGTTCATATATCATATCATAAAACTTATAACAATAAATGTTGATGGGAAAAGGTATCAAAGAGAGACAGAAAGGCTGAATTAGTCTAAACAAAAGTGACTACAGATATGGTTCAAGGACTATGTTAAAATCATGCCTGGTAAAAACAGATGATGTGGAACTGGAAAATTAATGAATCAAAATTGATGTGTTGGATACTAGACCGCATTGGTAGATAAAATAATGAGGGGATCGGCTATTCCACCCATCACTCCTATTTTGTGTCCTTAAAGAAAGACACTTTGGATGAGAAAACAGGAAAGAACAGACTGAGGCAACTGAAGCAAGTTTCGCCATCATGCCTGCCATTCCCACCATCTCCTGGGACCCCAAGCCTTCATCACCCTAGTTTTGAGAGATGCTCTGATCAGACCAGAGCAGAAAGTAAGACCCAGATAACATCACCACCTCTTCCAGCTCCAGCTGAATCCCAACCACCACATGGAATAAAATGGGAACAGATTTTAACAACGAGAGTTACAGTTCTAGTCCATCTCAACTAGCTTCTCTTTTCCCCGAAAGGACAGTGATTGCCATCTTTAATACCATGTAAGAGACTGTCAAACAATGGGGTTTTGCTTGTAAAATCTCTCTCCAGCAAAAGGGAAAAGGAACAAGGGATGTTAAAATCAAAGCCTTATTTAATGCTTTACTTTTCAAATGTTTTCAACTGTTTTTTTCTTCTTTTCTTTATCTTTAATAAAAAGTTAAAAGGATGTTTAATGATGTGTTCACCATGATACTAAGCAGGCTGAGGTATCTATATAGCAAATCCCAGGTCCTGTTTAATGCTAATTAATGTTGGCTGGTGACAGAATTACATTAACACCTTTGGCCCATTTATTGAAACTACATTAATACATTTTCTATCTTGCAAAACATTATTTTTCAATTACACTGAGGTCTTTTTCCAAATCAGGGGTACCGTGACAGTTTGGTCTATGGGAATTTAGTCCACGATGGATTCACCTGCCTGAATAAAATTCATATACCTAGGAAGTGAAATTTACCACAAAATCTGAAATGTAAAAAATAGTCTAGGCCAGTGTGACCCCAGAGACCTCTTGATGCCAAGTGGAAAGGTCATAAGGGATGCAGATGAGTTACAGGAATCCCCTGGGTCTGGTATGTACATTCTAATTCACCAAAGTGAGTGTCAGGTGAGGTCTCAAATAAAAGCTGGTGCCATTCCGGTCATTGATAACACTGCAAAAACCACGTACAGATGCATAAGGAGTTATGTACATATATGAGGCGGCCAAACTGTGGCTTGTGAGCCGCATGCAGCTGTTTTACGGTTAGGGTGCGGCACATCCCTCATTGTCCACATAACAGACTTGGGGGAGGAGAGCTCGGGACCTCTGCCTTGCAGCAGGCTGGTGAGGAAGGAGCTTCTGCTTAGTGGGGAAGGGGGTCTCGGTGCTTCAGTTCCACCAGGTGCACCTACAGGGGCTCAGGGCTTCAGCAGGAGCAGGACTGAAGCTCCGAGCCCCAGCAAGCACGTCCTGGCTTTCAAACATCTGAAGATTGTCATATGTGGCTTGGAGGGTCAGTAAGTTGGCCATTCTCGGTATATAGATTAAAAATTATGTTAAAGTCTGTATATAGGAACCGGTCACCAGGAAAAGTGAAAAACAGTTTTTCTTTTAGGCACAAAATGTTTACTTATTCATCTGTTTATACATTAACTACGTATTGTATGTTTCAAAATAGGCCTCCACTCCTGACTCTGAACCAACTGCTAATGAAGTATTGTGAAAACTTCAGAGAAAATCAAAAAGAGAAAAACAGTAGGGGTGAGGAGGAGCCCTATTTTGAGGTGCAGATCAAAGGTCTGTTCTGGTATATTTGGGGGACAAAGAGGTCATTCTGGCATCCTTCACCTAGGATGTAAACAGACAGTTTGATTAATGAAAGAAGGGTCTCAGCCAGATTTGGCTGAAAATGCTGGAGAGAATTTTGAGTAAGATAAGCTTCTTTAGACAAGGGACATTAGTCACTAGAAACCATGTTACAATTTTGTTCTGTATGTAACCATTTGTTTCCAATATTCTTACTAGCACTTGAATCTCTGTTCGATAATATACATATCCTTGTTTTCACTATAAATATATCTAAGTGCTGTCGTGCTAACCAGAGAGGTGATGCTGAGTTGACTCTTGCAGCTGGTGTGTACTAGTCCTTTGGGAATAGCAGATCTAGGAGTTTTGTGAGTGCTCAATGGAATAGGGGTTAAGCATGGCAGAGGGACACTTGGAGAATTCAGGAGTTGGTGTGTACCTATGAATTATCTGTATAGAGAGAGCAAGTGAGGCTGCCCAAAGGATTCAGGGGGCCTGGGGCAAAGCAGGGAAGCAGCAGTGGTCCGGGTCTTCGGCAGCATTTCGGTGGCGAGAGCCCTTCAGTCGCTCCATGTCTTCAGCAGCACTGAAGGGCACCCCGCCGCTGAAATGATGCCGAAGACCCAGAGCGACTGAAGGACTCCCCGCTGCTGAAATGCTGCTGAAGACTCAGACTGCCGCCAGGCCAGTGCTCGCGGGGCATTTCGGCGGTGGGAGGGGAGAGGGGAGCTTCAGTCGCTCCGCGTCTTCGGCAGCACTGAAGGGTCCCCCACTGCTGAAATGCCAGCCCCACTTGCCCACCCCCCCCGCGTGGCCCTGAGAGCAAGGCCTGCTGAGCCCTGGAGGGAAGAGCTTCTGTTACCAGAGGCTAGTGATTTCAGGGAGCTGATCCACAGCAGACATAGACAAGGCTAAGGGCACGTGGTGGTGAGGTGCCTCACAACCCTGGGTAACCCTGGTACAGGTCACACCCTGCCCCCAAACAAACCTAAAGTGCAGCTTAATTCAGCTGGGACAAAGTAGAGAGCCAGCTTTGCACGTATTCATCAAATCTGCCAGGAACCTGAAGAAATGCCCTCTGATTTTCTAATAGCTCCTTCTCTCTCCCAAAAGCCTCCCAACTCACTCTCTCAGCTCCTAGTCTCTCTCAATCGCCTCTCAATTCACTCAGGCACCTGTGTGATCTATCATGATGGGGAATTAATTAACTCACAGCTGCCTCTGCCCTCCCATCCTATACACCCAGGCTTTAACCACACATGACAATATTATTTTCATAATATACAATTCTTAGAAGGAAGAGTTGAGCCAAAACTGAAATGTTCTATCTGAATTTCAAGTAGGGTCTAAATTCAAATCCCGGAATTTGGACCTGCCCCTTCAGCTCTGGCTCCTATTGGGATTTAAAACAGGAAGGGATCTATTCTCTGGTTCCAACTGGGATTCAGTCAAAACCTCATTAGAATACCCAATCACTGTCAGATTTAAGCCCAACTGTAGCTCAGTGGTACAATTGTACCACTCAAGATGGTAGAATTCTCGTATCAATTGAGCTCCTGTACTGCTGCCATTTTGAACCAAAATTTCACCGTTGAGCCAAACCTCAGCACTAGTGCTAATGCATCTTTGATCTCAACTTCCTAACTTTAACCCCTCCAACATTGCTCCTTTCTCCATCTCTATTATGGAAATAATGAAAATCTGTGAATGGACAGAGCATTTACTAGGACTGTGTGTATTTCAACAATCAATCAAAAAATAAAGACAAACATTTCTCCATGGATTTTATTTTAGAATTGATTAGTCTTCAGAGTAGAAGCTGCACAAAACATGTAAACATTTGCAGCAGAGATGCTACTGCTGCTACCGAGGTACAGTATCACCCAGTTAGTAAACGTATGATCACATATGCAAAAAATAGCCATCTTTAGTTTGAACAGTACCAGCCCTATTTATCTGTCACAGGTTCTGACAATGTGTTTAAAGAAAACATTAGAATATTCTTCCAGAAGGAACTATATTTCCCTGCCTGCAGCATATAATTTCTATGGGTCGGTAAGAGTGGGACTGAAATATTAATGAGTAAGCCATTTGTCAAGAAAATTATGCAAGAAAGCTTGGCAGTTGCACAAAGAGGCAAGCAATATGAGATAAAAAATCATGCACTATGATCTAAAAAATATCACTGACTGTCTGGTCTGTGTTCAGAAACTACTACCTTTGTAAAGAATGCTTTGGGAAAAGTAAATAAATAAATTAATGAGAGACTTGACAAACAAGTGCATACTAAATTCAGCATTTATAATTGCAGGTATTATCTACAAAAGAAAAGACCCCCATAACCCACTGACTTTGCCGTGGTGCAGGTCCGTGGAGGTAAGGCTGCCCCCCCACCCTGATCTGGCCTTGGGAGTCATCCCATTCCCCTCCCTCACATCCCAGCCATGGGGATCACCTCTCATCCAGACAGTGGTCTCCCCAGTGCCCCCTGCTAACCTAAGAGATGCTGCCACCCCCCCCGAGGTCACTCCATTTCCCCTTCCAAGCAGGTAGGTGGTGTGTCCATCTCCCCTCAGGGACTAGCTCATGGTTATTCTGGGTATTATGGTAGAGCCTGCTGACCTGGGTGAGACCAGGGCACCTGTCATGCTGTATGTGTATGTATGAATGTGTGTGTCACAAACAATGCAGCTGCAGCCTGCCGCCAACTGCCCCGACTCCAAAAACCGGCCCCTACTATTGTATTTTAGTAGTATTGGAGATCCCCTCATCCAGGGGGCAGAAAAGAACTGCCCCTGCCAGGGTCACACACAGCTTCCCCCCGCTTCCCCCCGCCCCCAACAACTGAGAGTGAAATTAACAAAGATGCCAGAAACCTCTCTTAACCCTGGGGGCTGAACCACCAGGGAACAACTGAGTTTAAACTGTTCTTATGCAGGAGGCAGTTTCCCTGCTGCAAGCTAGAGGGAAGCCTCTGCAGCAGCTGCTGAGTGCCAGGGGAGCAAGCACAGAGCCTAGGCATCAGCAGCCTGTCTGGAGGAGGAGGGAAGACACAGATTAAAATGTGAAGTGAGTTTTCACTTTTTCAGGCTTATTCCATAGTAAATTTATTATACAGAGTACTGGAGTAGGAATAGTAGCTTTTATTTTCTCTCTCTATGATGCAATGGGATTTGACTCCATGAAGATGTAGGAAGGGTTGGGTGGAATTGTTGCGATTGACGATATGGGTAAGAAATGTCGTTACTTTCACCCTTGCCCAAACCCCAGGAATTCCAGACACCTCTGCAGTGGTGTATATTATAACGCGGTTTCACCTATAACCTAAGATTTTTAGCTTCCCCGAGGACAGCGCTATATCGGGAACAGGTGTAGCTGCTTAAGTTGACTATTAAGAACTGTGCTGAACAATTAGGGAATACTGCATGTTATGGGTGAAGCAGCCTTCGTGTAACGAGCTCTTCGCGCTTAACATATTATTGGGCTTTTATATTGAGAATAATAAAGACACTGCAGTGAAAAAGAATTGCTTTTGATATGCGAAGTGAAGAGAGATGGAGAGCTGCTGAGGTAGATAGGCATAAGAAGCATATTCCAAAGCTGATTATCTGCTGTGCAGAAGGCTTTCACATCAGTATAGCAAAATTGCATGAAATGAAGCGAGAACATTGGCTAGCATTATATCTATGGCCTCACGAGTCTTTAACTCAACCTGTTAACTCAATGTGAAAACTAAAAACCTACCTCGTCTTTGCTAAAATTTTTACCTTGCGTTAGTAAACTCAAGTTAGCTAATTCAAGGTGGACATCCTGTTTTCGCTGTGTAGGCACAGTCCACACGACAACATAGGCTATCAGTGTTAGGGTTTGATCTCATGTGCTCAGTATTCCAGCCTTGATCCAGCAGAGCAGGCTGAATGCCGCTTAGTGCTTTGATGGATTGGGAAAGTGCTCAGCAGTTTGGCAAAGATCAAGTCCTTTTGGACTAAAAAAATAAAGAACACCCAAACTGACAATGGAATTCAGAGCGAGAGTGTGACTCCTTGTCATACACAGATAGCTAGGTTATGGTTTTTCCTGTAAAGGGTTAACAAAGGGAACAAACACTGACAAGAAGACCAATCAGGAAACCGGATTTGTTTAAAGCTTAGGGAGGGAATTTATGGGTGTTCTTGGTCTTTGGGTCTTTGTCTGTTCTGTGCTTTCAGCTATAGAGGATGCTATTTCATGTCCTTCTAACCTCTTTCTGTTTCCAGTTGTAAGTACAAAGGTAGCAAAGTTAATAGTCTTTTAAATTGTTTTGTGTATTTTTGCATTGTGTATCTGGCTGGTGGAGTCTTTACTTGTATTTGGCTATAAGTACATTTTTGTTAATTGTATTGTTTTTGGATAAGGCTTGTTTATCCCTTTTCTATTGTTTATTCATTTTCTATAAGTTGAAAACAGCCTGTATCTTACCATTAGATTAAGGAACTGGTTTTCTATTCTTTCTTTTTTTATAAAGTTTTGCTTTTTAAAGACCTGTTTATTTTTTTTTTCTAGTTGCTACCAGGAAATTGCGTGGGAAAAGGAAGACAGGGGAGAGGGGAAAACTGGCTCTCTGTGTTAGACCTCCTAGGGTCCAGGCGCGGGGAAGGGAGGCTAAGGGGGAAGAGAGAGAGAATTTTTCTGTTTCCTTGTCTTTGGTTTGTCTCTTTGTGAAGAGAGGAGACATGCTTCTTGTATTGTGATGTAAAGAGGTTGCATCAGTAAACTCTCAGGTTACCAACAGAGAGGAACTTCTGGGTGGGAGAGAGGTGGGGGGAATGGTTTATTTCTTGTTAGGAGACTAAGGCATCTGAGTCTTGGGTACACAGGGAAGTAAGTTTTGGGGGACCCAAGTGTACCAGGCACTGAAATTCCTGGTTGGTGGCAGCCTATCAGATCTAAGCTGATAATTAAGCTTAGGGGCTTTCATGCTGGTACCCAATCTTTGGGACGCTAAGGTCCAGATTTGGGAATTATACCATGACACTCCTCTGTAAAAGATGCATTAACTCTGCCTCACAAAATGGCAACTGCTTCTGCATCCAGGCAGATTGCTTTAGAAATGTATACGTGTAGTACTGAGAGGATAAAATCATAACATTTACATACACTGTAGCTAATGTAGATGAACAGAAGAAACTGGGAGAGTAGCGGAGAGAAGTATTTGTTGTTAGTGCTAAACAAATTAATAATCCTAACTAAGACCAGAGGATGAGGCGAGAGCACATCTAGACAGAGGTTTAAAAATAAGGTAGGACAATATTTAATTAAA
The DNA here is from genome assembly GCF_003597395.2 of Chelonoidis abingdonii. Taxonomy (NCBI): domain Eukaryota; kingdom Metazoa; phylum Chordata; order Testudines; family Testudinidae; genus Chelonoidis; species Chelonoidis abingdonii. Next base: position 178,845,416 of record NC_133770.1, on the reverse strand, counting down.
TCCTAAAATGAATGGGGAGCCAGTAAAGTTATGTGAGGACTGGCGAGATAATGGTTGCAGTTCCCTATATGTGTGAAAAGTCAGGCAATGGCATTCTGCCCATACTAGAAAGAAGAAAGCTGGGTCTTGGCAAATACACAGAAAATGTTGTTTTTAAACGAGGGGGACGGAAGTGGACAGAATCTGGCACCCTCAATTATGATTAATCAGTAGGCTACAGCAGAGTGAGGTACTACTCAATGTGAGTAAGGGGTACAGAATCCAGACCAAGAAAGGAAAATATAACCATTCCCTAAACAACATACAGCAATGCAGATTTTGACAGCGATAGAAATATGAACATTATAAGCTTCTGAAGTTCCAAGCACTATTGCCTAGACCTATTACACTGAAGTAACATTTTAGAATTGTTTTACTCATTATACACCTTGATTTATTAGTTATAACCTATGCACAGGATACCACACTATAGACATATTTACGGTGAATGCTTTTAAATTTACTGCTTTTCCCTTCACCTTGAAAGGCCTCTGTATGTGTCTTATCATCCTGTTTATTTTTTAAAAAATCATCTTCATTTTCATGCTGTTACACCATTATGTGTGTTCACAATAAATACTATATCAAAAGTATTAGAGAAAATTTGTGTAGTTCACTACTTGTTATAACAGCATCTGACCCATCAAACGCATACTGTATCCTATACCTACAGGACATTCTCTAGCTATACTGGAAGAAGAACAAGAGACACTAGATATGGTTTAATCAGGCTGCAACTTTATTATTAGATGTCTGGGACTACATGGGAGATAAAAGTGTACTGTGCAGGTAACTCCATGATCATTTCAATATCTACCTGGGGGCTTCAGCCAGCCCCCTCTTTTTCCATTGGTCCCCAGCATTGCTGGGACCTTACCATACCCCCACCTCAAATGAGGGTTCAGGTGAGCTATAAAAGAAGGCAGCCTGCAGGCTCCATGCTGCGCCAGTCACAGGCATTCAGAATCACCACTCCCGCCTCTGTTCCATTCCTTTAAGTGACCAGATAAATGGCCTGTGTGTCCTTTCCCTACAGAGTGCCTTCCCTGGACATCTGCCCTACACTTACAGAATGAGTTGTGACATCACAGCCTAACGCTCTTCCCTACTCACCGTAACAACCACTCCCTCGAACCTGCTGTGGGGAAGGTGACCCCCACCCTCCATTCCATCTTGGCCAAATTGGCAGTGAAGGAAAAATTCCTTCTCAGCCCCCAAAGGAGCAGCTAGTGCAATGCCCACAGCAGAGCCTGATCAAACCTGGTATTTTGCCACTTCCAACGCTGGGTGCTGCTCTGCTTGGCCCGGGGAAAATGGGCTTCTCCTACCGGGCTTGCCCTTTATCAACTCCCCAGCCCTTCTGGTCTCTGGGGTGTAAGTCAATATTGCAATGCTAACCCACTCTGCTTTTGTACCAGCATTTGTGCCTCTCTTGCCTCCCCACCCTTAAAGTGATATACCCCTTCCCCCAGCAAGCCAGAAAACGCTCCTTCTTCCCCTCTCCCCCACCTGCTTGCGGTGCTGTAATTGTCAAGATATGAATCATGGGTGTTACTTTTCAAGTTAACTGAGAAAAAACACATTAATCCATTCTGCGTGCACCTAACTTATGGATGAAAATGCTGAATGTTCATATACAGGCTGGGAGTTTAGACAAGAACACATAACCAGACCTTCAAAGCTAGGTATAGACATTCTCAAATGTTTAACTTATGCATGCATATATTAGACAGGTACCTAATAATTGGGAATTTGTGAGCTCTCGAGTTAGCTATGTTATCTATATTTGCAAACTTGTTCCCATATTTTCAAAACAATTTTATCTTTATTATTGAAGCAATTCAGATTATTAAACTTCCCCCATCCCATTTTTAATTTAATGTACTTTTTTCACCATGTAATGTATGCTCTTTGTTTAATTTTTTCCACTTCACTCCACTTGAATAGTGAAAGTAGACTTGTCACTAGTCTAGTCTATTTTCAAGAGTTCACTTTTATTAATAGCCATTTTTAATCAATAGTTTTTCCATGCTACCACAGTGCTAATGCATTTGGGTTTCCAACACTGTAGGGAAATTGTTAATTTTATTTAATGTTTTAAAGTTTTATCATGTCTATTAATATAATTTATTTTTTCAATATATTAGAGAATCTGTTATCAAAGTCTCTGGGCCCAGATAGGATCAGATTCTGACACTGCTACCAATAGTTTAGCATTTTATTCTGTAAATAGTCCCAGGCAAACAAAGGGGCACAACTGTGAAGTAATGTACTACTCAATGGAAGGGCTTCAGAATCTGGTCCTAAATTACTACACTAGAAGGTGCTATGAGACAATCACCATCAAGCTCAGTCCCATTGAAATCAGCGGACTAATCAATGGTGTAAGATCTAATATGCTTGGTAAGAGGATGAATGTTTGCAGAATTCTGTTCTGTCTCATTCATGTTCTTACACCAGACCCCACACCATGACAGCTCAGTAATTGGGTAATTACATTTTATAATTTACTTTTGGTCATAAATTGGTTGGGGACAGATTATTAATCCCCTTAGAGACACTGGTAAGAAATTACTCATCTGAAGCCACTGGGCTACTTGAATTAATAACTTCTAACCAATGTAAATAAAGGGTTAAAAATCTAGCCCTAAATTCCTAAATCTCTTGATCTAAGTTATGTGACTATTTCCCCTATAATCATCCATAAAAGTCTGCAGGTAGAATTGCTGTCTTTGTCATTTATGTGGACATGGTCAGAGAATTTAACTCTGCTGGGAAATACTACAATAAAATCACTAAGATAATTAAAGCCCGAATGAAAGTCCAAGATGAAATGGTTGGAATATTTAAAGTTCGAGCCACTTTCCTGCATCTTTATGGTATTTAATTTTCTGCCATTCTAATACATGCATACAGAACGGCATCTGAACTGAAAACTCTCTTTCTCCAATTCTTCTTTCTGTCATCTGATGAGACACAAAATAAAGTAATTAGATTGACTAGAGACGTTGCTGATGGCTTTCAGTGTGTACTTACTCCCTGACTCCATGGAGAGAAGGCTTGCCAAATAATGATCAACAGACTATATGAGCCTGTCTAAATCTGTTTCTACAAAGTTAAAAAGCAATGTTTGAAAATGAACTCTTTTTTTTTTAAAAGGCAAGTTATTTGAATAAAATGTTTAGTCAGCTATGGCATAATAAAGTTTAGAAGAGATATGTACAGACTTTACAATTTAAGCAAAGTGGAAACTGATTCAATGCTCATCTCCTTTGTAGGCAATTTCTAAGAACCCAGCACAAGCTCAAAGGAAAAGACAGTAAAGAGACACGTTAACTTTTCAGTGTCAGTTACAAAAAGAACTGGATCCGGGGAAGAAAATTCGAATTACAAACCAAAATATTGCAAAATGACCTCACACAAACCACCACGACAACTGGCACCTCATTCACAATCGTACTGGAGAAGCCAAACATGTATAGATAGAAAATTGAAGTAGTGTCTCATTCCCAGAGGTGATTCTACTTGCTCAGGCTATAAGTCCACAGGTAGAGTAAAGTGAGAAGCTTGGATTATTACTGTCCATGTTATACCCATTTCAGGCCTTCCGGTTTTTATAGTATTACGTTCATTTGAGAGAGAGAGTAATTCAAAAGAGTAAATAAGATCCACTAGTGCATAGGGCAGAAAGGAAATTATTATCCCATTGTTTTAAAAGTCAGTTTACTTTACATAGCAGATAACATTATTCCAATTGAAACTACAAACCACAACTTTCTCTTTTGTTAAATATTTTTAATATGTCACGTTTTCTATGTTCTTTCATTTACATCAATGTTATTTATATTGAAGCAAAGTGAAACATTTTGCAGGTAAAACAAAGGTACTTAAATTAGCCATTTACCCTGTTGTATTTTTGCTAAGCCTTTGCTAACTTGGCAGTAATTTGAGTATTAAACTATAAAAAGACAGGGCTTATCCACAGGGTTAGTCACACAAGTGAAATCTATTCACCTAAGGATGAAATTCACCAACGTGCAGAAATCCAGCATCAGACCTATGCATCATTTTAGCTATCAGTATAGGATTTAGTGGCACAGACATCCTGCTGGTCCTCTGCACAGAGATGAATTTCACCTAGTATTAAGAGTTTGCAGGGTTCAGGCTCATAATTTGTATTCATATATTCTGAAGAGTCACATTCTAAAATACTAAGTTCAAGGTACATTCACACATCACTGTTTAAAATACATTCAAGTTTCCATATAGTTCTCTTGAATGCAATCGTGATTCAAAGAGTATCACACTAACCTATGAAGTAACTACTGTACATATATCATATCTTCAAGTAAGTACCACCAAAGGTGTGGAGTCAGATTCAATATAATCAGTATAGCCTACCCAATGTTAACCTCTACCATATTTCTCAAAATTGCTAGTAAATTAACCAGCACTCTACTAGGTACATTACTGTAGTTACCAGCAGACTTTGAGTAGCATTTGTTTCAATGCCATTGGCTTTGTCGTGTGTGTGTGTGTGTGTGTGTGTGTGTGTGTGTGTTGTGAGAGAGAGAGAGAGAGAGAGCGCGCAGCAGCGGTGCACCATAGTGGATAACTGTATTTAGATTTAGCTCCTCCCTCAATGAATGAAACGTCACTGCATTGTAAATTATTCTTCATTACTAATTAAATATATAGAGGAATACAATTTAATGTACCGTTACATGGTTTTTTTGGAGTATCTGAATATACAATTAAGTTATACTTTATACAATATATGATGAAAGAGAGGGACCTCAAGCCAAATCCAGGAACGAAACAATCAGGCTCTGAATCTTAAGACCTGTACCTGAGCTGTGCTTCTCTCTAGCTATTCTGACACAAATTTCAGAAGATCCACTAAATGCTGTCCTTGCCAGACGACTAGCGCCTAATTTTCAGAATTGTTGGGCATCCATGAATCCCACTGACTTGGACGCTGACATAGTAGTATCAAATTGGGCACACAAAAATTGAGGTAGCCAGAATTAGTGGGCACTTCTAAAAGTTTTGGCTAACGGCATTCAAACAAATTGTAATGAAAATAATAAAAACAGAAAACAATAAAAACAAAAGATAACTGGGGAGGAAAAAGGGACAGAAGCACAAAATGAGTATAGAGCAGTAGTTCCCAAACTTTAACAACCTGTGAACCCCTTTCACTAAAATGTCAAGTCTCGCAAACACCCTTCTAAAACTGAATATTTCCAGGGATTTTCTCCTTTACCTGAATATAAATTATAAAAGCAGTGATCTTGGAAACATAAAATTGGTTTTTATGACATGCTTATTACACACTATTTCTTATTAATTATTATTTTTCATTACAGTATTTTTATTACATTATGAAAACAGCAACACTCTTCCAAGATCTCACTTTCGTAGCTTATATCAATCTGAATAAGCCTGTTATAAAATAAGGCTCCTATGTTTCATCAAGGAGTGTCAGATGTGAAACAGCATGAAGGTATTTAAGAAGCCATTTCTTATAAGGAGTCTTGAAGAACCATAGAGATCTCCTCAGTGTGATAGAGATGCTTGCTTTGATCTGCTTAGCTCTTGGTAGTCCCAGGGGCTCCGGGCTTCTGGTCTTGTTCTCCGTAGGACAGCTCTGTCCGCCATTAGGGATTTTTTCCCCAAGAACCCCCTATAACATTTCATGAACCCCAGTTTGGGAACCACTGGGGAGAAAGTGTTAGGGGAAAAGGAGTGGGAAAAGATCAGACCACGATTATTGGAAATTCCTGCGCCTTAAGGGCTGAGTCTCGTATTTTTCCATGGTGTGAAATCATTTCTCAATATTATAGTTCTACTCTGCATAAAGCAGTACTTGGAAAAAGGATCTCCTCATTTCTTCATGTATTGTTATATCTTAGCAAAGATTTTTTTCAAATCCTACTTTTAGCCTGCAGAGAACATATTGGAGAAAACCTGGCAACTCCATGAATTCAGGAGGATTTTCTATACACACACCCCCGCCTCTTTTCCTCCCCTCCCCTTCCTCGATAGCTCTAAGAAACCATTTAGAGGCCCCATATAACTATTGCCCTACCCTGTCTACAAACATTAATAAACTTTAATAGCATGCTACAAGGAAACACCTTTACTTATCTTAGTCAATAGTCCATTTTTCAACAAAAATTCTAATGATATCCATGGCACTCTGTGGACATAATGAGTGATACATTTGCTTATAGTCATTGCTATGTATGTATTTACCCATCTCAGCATTTACACAGTAAATTGCCTTAATGTGCCAGAATACGGCAAGCAATATATAAAACATTATTTTCTATATTGTATTCCACTAGTTGGCATTCTCTCTCTCAGCTTAACTGGCACCAGTACAAATATTCAGAGCTATACAAAAAATGTTGCCGAGCACTCAGTGACCACCACAGTTCTTTGCATATTATCCGTGCACCACATTCTATACTTTGGGGGAGCATCCTGTAACTTCCATATTCATTTTTAAATAATCATGATCTTACATATAACGCATGCCTTGTAAGGCATCAAGGGAAAGATTCTGATCTGCTGAAAGTCATTTCTCTATCCATTTATGTATTTCATTAATGCATATGAAGTTATGAGAATTGTGTGGTATGGTTGTCACTAAAACATACTGTAAGTTGGGGATTCAGCCAGATATTAGCTCCCCAGAGGCAACAGCAAGGAAAGTAACGAACACCCAAGCGGGGTGTTAAACAACCCATCAACAACCACTGTCCAGCAAGGGAGCTACAATTCAGTGACTCACCTGCATGAGGCCACACCAGGGGAATTGCTCAACCTTGCCTGGAGACTAGAGTATGTCTACACTGGCAGAGTTAAATCACAAGCAGTTACAGCACCACTCAGAGAGCACTGAAGGGAAACCACTGTTGTGTTCTCACACTGACAGCTGCCTGTGTGTTCACACTTGCAACACTTGCAGCAGTATTTGGCGCGGTGCACTCTGAGCAGCTATCCCACAAAGCATCTCTTCCTCTTCCACCACTAAGACTTGTGGGAAGGCGGAGCGGGTCACAGTGCATCCTGGGTTCTGTCCCAATGCCCCATGATGCATTGCTTTGCATCCCAGCAATCCCCATGCTTCCATCCGCATTTTGCACCACCTTTCAGCGGTTTGTGTACTGTGCGCTCTACCTCTTTAGTCTGCAGGAATGGATCCCACACTGTTGACCAATATACTGTTCACTCTTACTAACATGTCACAAGTAGTTGTGGAGTTATTCGTTAAACTACAAAGGCAAGAGCAGTTTCACACTGATCTCGCCACAACATGAGATTCTTGTGGCATTCATGGAGGTGTTGACCACAGTGGAGTGCTGCTTTTGGGCTTGGGAAACAAGCACTGAGTGGTGGGATCACAACATCATGCATGTCTGGGATGACGAGCAGTGGTTGCAGAACTTTCGGATGAGGAAAGCCACATTCATGGGGCTGTGTGATGAGCTCGCCCTAGTCCTGCAGTGCAAGGACATGAGAATGAGAGCTGTCCTGCCACTGGAGAAGTGCGTGGCGATTGCACTGTGGAAGCTGGCTACTCTAGACTGCTACTGATCGGTCGCTAACCACTTCGGAATGGGAAAGTTGACCCTTGGACAGGTGTTGACGGAAGCGTGAAGGGCCATTAATCGCATCCTGCTCTGAAAGACTGTGACTCTGGGCAACGTGCATGACACTGCGGATGGCTTTACACAAATGGGCTTCCCTAACTGTGGAGGGGCAATAGATGGCATGCATGTTCCAATTCTGGCACCAGACCACTTAGCCACCAAGTACATTAATCTGAAGGGGTATTTCTCTATGGTTCTGCAGGCACTTGTTGATCACCATGGGTATTTCACGGACATTAACGCAGGCTGCTCCATAAAGGTGCATGAAACACTTATCTTTCGGAACACTGGTCTGTTCAGGAAGCTGCAAGCAGGGACTTTCTTCCTAGGTCAGATGATCACCATAAGGGAAGTCAAAATGCCCATTGTGATCCTGGGAGACCCTGTCTACCCCTGAATGCTGTGGCTTATTAAGCCATACATGGGGAACCTTGACAGCAGCAAGGAGAGGATCAATAACAGGCTGAGCAAGTGCGGAATGATTGTTGAGTATGCTTTTGGCCGTTTAAAGGACCGCTGGCGCTGCCTATATGGGAGGCTGGACCTGGACGATGACAATACTCCTATGCTTATAGCCGCGTGCTGTACGCACCATAATATTTGTCACGGGAAGGGTGAAAGTTTTACTCAGGGATGGACTGCTGAGGCTGAGCACCTGGAGGCTGAATTTGAACAACCAGAGACCAGGGCTATTAGAGGGGTGCAGAACGGGGCCATAAGGATCAGGGATGCCTTGAGGCAGCAATCTGAAGCTGAAAGCCACTAATATTTGTTGCTATGTTTGGGAGTGCAGTGCTTGTAATGCTAGGAGGTGATAGTGATTGGTGCAGATGATGTACTATGATGATTTAAGAAAACTGCCTGTTGCTTTGCAGAGCTCTGTTTGCTTTCAATTAATGGAATAAAGATTGCTTTCAAACCAACATAATTGTTTTAGTAAAAAACAACAACTGGAAGAGAGAGACAAAAAAACACATCAGCACTGTAGGGGATGGGGGAAGGGAGGGTCCCAGGAGGAGGTGGGGTCCCAGAATGGTTAAAGATTTGTGTATGCCCAGGTATCATATGCAACCTTGTCCTTTGGAGTACAGTGCAGCAGGGACTGTATTTCAGCAGGGCTAAACAGCAGATGGATAGGTTGAGTGCAGTGGGTACTGGGAGTCGGCAGGGCTGGACTGTGCCGGGGCAGGAGTGGAATGCAACAGGTACAGCCTGAAGCTTGGAGGTTGATAAGAGTGTGTTGGCAGTGGGGGGGCTCATGGGAAAGAGTTTTGCAACAGCGGCTGCAGGGGAGGGTGGGCAGCTTGCAGTGCTAGTAGCTCCTGGAGCATGTCCGCTTGACACTCCATAACATTTAAGAACTGCTCCATGGCTTCGTTCTGGTGCACCACATTCTCCTTTCGGTCCCTCTTCTCACTGTCTCCCGCCACTCCTTCAATTCTTGTTTTTCAGCCACAGAGTGCATCATGACATCACACAGAAAGTCCTCTTTAGTTCTTTGTGGCCACTTTCTAATTCTGTGCAGCCATTCAGCCAGTGATAAAATAGAGGGAGGCTGGGCTCCGGTCATGTCTGTGAAGCCAAAATGCAATATTTTACAGAAGCATTACTGTTTGCAACACGCAGACCACTGATTCAGTGATTTAAAACACAGCCACCATTCACCACCTTCCCCCACGCCTCCCAGTGACAGCAGAGAGGCACAAGAAAGTTACTGTTAATGGGTAAAAAAGTATCCACAGTGGCCTTCGCAGTGGAGGTGGGGTTGCCACTGAGTATCACGTCCAGCTCTTTGTAGAACTGGCAGCTTGCGAGTGCAGCACCAGAGCGGCAGTTTGCCTCCTGCACCTTGTGGTAGGTGTTCCGCAGCTCCTTCACTTTGACCCTGCACTGCAGTGTGTTCCAGTCATGGCCCCTTTCTGTCATGCATCGTGAAATCTGTCCGCTGGTATCAAAATTTCTACGGCTGGAGTGCTGTTGGGACTGGATAGCCTCCTCTTCCCAAATGCTGATCAGGTCCAGCAGCTCGGCACTGCTCCAAGTGGGGGATCGCTTGGTGCGTGGAGCAGGCATGGCCACTTGGAAAGATGCACGGAGACCACTGCACATGTCACTGAGCAAACAGGAAGGGGACTTTCAAAATTCCAAAGGAATTTACCGGGTGTGGATGGTGGTTGATCACCTGAGGAGAGGGGAGTAGTGATCATACCGATGACCAGAGAGGCGAAAACAGGCATTGTGGGACACCTCCCAGGGCCCAATTGCAGTGCTGTAATCTACCAATGTGTTTACACTGGCACCACGGCACTGTAGCCCAGGCACAGAAAGCTCTATGCCTCTCATGGGGGTGAGGTTTGTTGCAGTTCTGCACACTAAGTGGCTTGGCAGTGTGTACACCTCGGGAGTTACACTGCAGAAAGCTGCTTTACTGTGCAGAAACCTGCCAGTGTACACAAGGCCTCAATAATGCCCACCAGACATACCTGGACTTGTGTGTTCCCCAAGCACATGGAATTCAGGGTATAAAACTGAACAATGGGGGTCCAGCCTTGGCCTTTCTCCTGCCCTCACCTATGCTGCAAACAACAAAGACCCTCAGAAGAAGACAAGACTCCAACAGAGGAGCTTGGCCCAGGTTTAAAGGATAAATCTGTATATTAAGGACTGCAATATCCAGTGGGGTGAAAAAAACTGCTTAATCTAGATGTTACCCAGTCTAATAGGGTTGAGAGTTTAAACTTCATGCTTATATTTTATTTTATTTTGGTAACTAACTCAGATTTTAAGTGATAGGCAAAAAGTCAATATTTTGTAGCAAATACATTTGTTTAACTGTTTATCTTTACCAGTGAGTTTGTCTGAAGTTTATGATAAATCTGCTTAGATTTTGCAAAGGCTGGTGTATATCTACTTTTCATTGATGAAGTGGTGAACCAATTAATAAATTTGCACCACTCGTCTTGAGCGGTGCAAGACAGTATATTCCTGAGGTACAGTGCTGGGAGCTGGGGGGATTTGGCTCTGGTGCCTTTCCCTGTGTGATTCATGAGTGGCTCTGGCAGCATTCATTCAATATAGCTGGGTGTGGGGCTCCACATGCAGTTGTGCTGAGTGAACACAGCGCCTGGAGGGGTTTGCTGCTCGTCACTAGCAAGGCATTGTAAGAGAGCTTGGGCTGGAGAGAGTTCAGGAGGCAAAGCAGTACCATGATCCCAGGCTGTACCCTGGGGAACCCGTCACACACAGAATACCAGAAAACAACATCACCTACCAAATCTAATACAGCAAGTGTCAATGGAGCAAGGAACATAACTGAAGACAAATTGCAATGACCATTCAAATGAGCAAAGTGCCACTGGCTAATTATATATTAGATTTTTAAAAAATATTTTATTAATTTTTGTTACTGGTTCACTTCAAGAACCCTCTTCTTCTTGTAGTATGGACAGGATAAGCAGGAAAGCCAACAGGCTTGTGCTATCTCATTCATTACTTTTTCTAACTTTTGCTTAATTCCTTATGTGGACCCAATCCAACCCTCACTAAAATTAACTGAAAGACTCCCATTAACTTCAGTGGGAGTTGAATCAATCCTGGTAAGAGAGCAGCATTATTATTATTCTTCTCCCCAAATGGCAATTATACTCCTAATTTTTGTTTTTAATTTCTTCTCATACGGCATTTGTCAACTCCAGCTATTGCTCTGAATATTTTGTTGTTGTTTTTCTCTGAACCATTCCTATTTCTGATGGTCCTCTTTTAAGATGTGAGCCAAACTGAACACAGTGTTCAAGATGAGTATGTATCATTGATGAATATGATAGCATCATTATTATTCTCTTTCATTCTTAATGCATCCTAACATCATGTTTCTTCTCTTTCTTTTTTTATTTTTATTTAAACAATAGTCTAGCTGGGCTCAATCCCTGGCTGCAATGGGATTATCCGTATGCTTAAAGTTAAACACATGCTTAAGTCCTTTGCTGAATCAGGGCCATCGTGTTCAGCATCTTGAAGCACTGAAGCCCGTATGTATTCCTAATGTTTCTGTCACTGTAGCATTTAAGATTTAGATTTATGTATGATACTGTTTCTTTCTCAAAGGATCTAGCATGTGTTTTGTTCCTACAGTACCCACAAGCTGGATCAGATGAAGGTGCAAGAGGCTTAACATTTTTCTATTGCATTTTATCTAGATTTTAATTCATTCCCCACCACTATAGAATCTGAGTGGCACTGGGTACTGAATAGCTATTGCTGACACATAGAGTACTCTATTTCAATGGTTCAGAACCACTGATGTACCATTACCATTCTGGTTTAGTAGTAAGAAGAGGAATTTCTAGAAATTAGGGTGCTTCCATAGAACACCTCTAAAAGGGAGAAGGAGGTAACTTCTTCTACTTCTGCATCTAGTATTTAAGAAATCTAATTTAGCTATTTTAACTTAACTAATGTTATATATAGCACTATCACAAGAGACAGATGTTACATAAATTGGCCTCGTTTCCATGCAAAAGGCAAATAAATGTAAGATACACAGCCATTTATTTTATTAATTAAAAAAGAAACATATCCAAAAGGCAACACTCAGATACTACAGATATTGAAAAACCTAAGATTAGATAGCTGAAATTTTGATATTTTTGTAATTTTACTGCAGCAAATAATGTGGTGTGCTCAAAGAAAAGGCATTTCAAACTCTGTATGATTCCAGAATCAAGTAGCAGTTATATTTTAATTATTAGTTGGCTGCTGGCAGTCATGTGACCACTGTGAGCCATAAGAAGAGCTATGGGAGGGAGAGGGTGGAAAACAGCATAAATTCCGTAAAGGAAGGTTTTTATTGTTGTTTTTTCTTCAGGTAGATACATGATGCTATAAGAATGGGAAAATATAATAATATCCTAGCACTAGAACAGAAATAATACACAGTAAAGACAAGAGACTTCTTTGATGATTCTATTACAGTTTATCAACAAATAGTTATTTAGAAGGTTTTGCTGTTCTGTAATTTAAAAAAATATATAAACTTATTTAAAAATAAACAGTCGTACTCCTTTCACAAAGCAACTTTACTTTTGATAGAACTGCATCAAAAGGTGTCAGCATAGTTGCTGGGAAAAGGGAAGTTTAAACTTTGTTTCAAAATAGAGCAGAAAAGATCTGTTGTGGTTGTATGTGAAACTGATTCAAGGAAGGAACAGGGTTCAAAGGAAGAAAGGCCTGGAGATAAAATATAATTTAATAAATGGCATTGCCTACACTCTCCCTTAAGGTACTGAATTAAGCCATTTCTATTGGAAACAAGGCATGAACATCACCTCCTGGGTGTCATGAGGGTCACCTCCCTCATGATCTGGAACCTCCCCAAAAAAACACTGCCTCAGCCATATAAAAGACAGAGGGTATACTAAGCTGATAAAATGGACACCATCAAGAAACAATTGAAACAGAACTTCTCTCTTCACCAATTCCCTGAAGTAGGAAATCCCCTTTCAAGAGTCTCACAGGAAGATGACAGGTAAGCAATTAGATGACAAGCAGCAGCATCCTGACAGTTGATCCAATCTCCCTAGGCTGTACTCTTTGTTTCCTCTAATTCTTCTTCTTTCCTAGGTACCTCCATCTTGATCATACAGACTGAAGACCTACTCAGGTAAAACTCCCTTTGAAGCCAATGATCTCAGTTACACCAGTGTGAATCACTGACATCAGAGTAGTTACTACAATTTACACTGGTGCAAGAGAGCACAGAATATCATTCTCGGGGAGTTTTGTCTAAGTAAACTTTGAATAAGTACTCTGGGATTTAGCTCTTTTTGGACAGAAACTCTGCCTAAGAAATATAAACAAAAACAGAGTGTAGAAACAACAAGAAGATGCCTATTTTGACAACCAATTCAAACAAATTGGAAGCTGTGCCCCTTATTTTAAGGTGTAAGATATGCATCTAATGTTTTTAAATGTAAAAGTAAAAGGGTTTTCTATAAAACTTTTTCCTTTATACTTCCATACGCCCTGAGCAACTCAAACAACCGAAAATCCTACTTTTATATTTTCCCTTAGCTTCTAAACCCCACAGCGTGCATAAGCTGAAATCAGGCCTGGTCTACATTATAAAGTTAGTTCAAAATAAGCCCTCTTCTGTCAACCTAGTTGTGCACATGTCTACACTTAAATTTGTCTCCCACAAATGTAAATGCCCTGTTACACTGACACAGTAACACCATCTCCCCAAGTGGCACTGAGCCATAGTTGATGTACTAAGGTTGACATCGCATGAGTGTAGACACTGCATTATTTACGTTGACTCTAACATCCTCCAGCTGCTGTCCCACAATGCCCAACACTGACTGCTCTCCTCACAGCTGTGAACTCCTCTTCCCAGGGTCACAGAGACAGAAAGATCCCCTCCCCTTTAAAGCCCCAGTGAATTGCTGAAATGCCTTACTCTGACTATCCAGCTTGGGGAGCACACATAGCAGTGCTCCCTTGTTGTGGCAACTTCCCAGTTGACTCTGTGTGCTACACACTCCAGACATGCTCCAGCATGAAACAGACAGGAGATAATGGATTTCCTGGGCCTGTAGAGAGAAAAGGCTGTGCAACCACAGCTACAGACCAGCTTCAGAAACATGGACATCTATGAGCAGATTGCACAGAGGATGCAGGAGAAGGTGTCTGATAGGGACCAGCAGCAGTGCCACATGAAAGTGAAAGAATTTCATCAGCAATATGAGAAAGCTAGGGAGACAACAGTCAATCCAGTGCTGAGCCGCAAACCTGCCGCTTTTACAAGAACTGCATGCCATGCTTGGGGGAGATCCCATCACCACGGATATCTCCTAAAAACCTAAGCCACTGACCCCTTGTGTGAACAGTGAGGATAGGAGATATGCAGCTGTGGGGAGAAGTCAAGCTATGCCAGGACCTGTTTGACACTTCACTGCAGTCTTGTCAGTCTCAGCAGTCAAGTGCAGGTGAGCACAATGCGGGGGAAGGAACCTTGGGTAAGTGTGTAATTGGATTTCCCATTACAATAATATACTGATGGCACCCCCAAGCTAAGAGGACACAGGTATTGATTTTTCATTAATTTACTTGCACTAGAAGAGGCAGTAGTACAACAAAGAGGAAACGTCCTCATCTGCTTTTCATTCCCCTGTAAAGTTAGGCAAAGGGCATGGGCGGCATATGAACTGCCGGTCTGGGGAGGCTAGCCAGCCGCTGGCCCCACCCCTTCTGCAGAAGGCCCCACCCCTTCTCTGCTAGATCCCCGAGCCCCACATCACAGCTGGAGGAGGTCTGCCACAGCTACCTCGAGTCCAGCCCAGATCACCCCACCCAAGATGGCCGGCCCCAGAGTGTGCACCAGCCCCAGCAACGGAGCGCTAACTGACCCAGGCCACCAGCTGGCCCCAACCAGCCTGATCACAGGCCCCAGCTCCCCCAGGCTGCCAACTGGCCAACCCTAGCCCAAGCCCCAGCCCACTTCAGAGAAGAGGAGCAGCCTAGACTGGGACCACATGGGAAGAGTGGGAGGCAGGAGGTGGCCTCAGGTCGGAGTGTGGGCAGGGCCATGCCTGCTGTTTGGTGAGGTTTAGCCTCCACTGGCCTGCGATATCCACTGCCCATAGCAAAGAGGTCCATGCGGAGTAGTTTGTTTATGTACCCAGGGATGTCCCTTGAATCCTCCTGAGAGATCTCAGTGAAACGTTCAGGAAGGTACTCTGCAATCCTCTCCTGAAGGTTTCTAGCCACGGAAGCCTTATTTCTTCCTCCGCAGTAGGACACTTTCCCATGCCAGTCAGCAATAACTTCAGCAGACACCATTGCAGTACACAGGCTAACAGCATACTGGTCTGGGTGGCTTCGGGACACCTCAGCAGCTGCTGTCTGTGCCTTTGTTACCCTCAGGAGTGAGATATCAGATAAAATAACCTTCACCTGTGAAAAATGGTGCACAAGCAATCCAAAGCATAAGTGTCAATAAGCATGTCTTATTTAAAACTTTAGGGGGAAAAGCAAAGGGAGTTCCGAGTGTCAACTTTCACTTTCCGTTTTGACTATACTGACTATGGCACTTCTGTGTTTCATTTGCAGCTGCTGCCGTTGCAGCCTTGAGAGGTCCCTTTTCCACACCTGTGGATCACCTGAACCAGATAAGGAGAAAGAAGAGGACTTAGGATGACATTTTCAGTGAGATCCTGCAATCCAGTGCTGCATCAGACCGTGAGCAGAGGGCCTAGAGGGTGAACACTTTGGACAGCCTGGAGAAGGAAAGAGCAGACAGGAGAAAGGCCCAGGAGACCCAGAAGGAAGAGGAGAGGGAGATACACCAGGGCACAATAGGGCTTCTCTGGCAGCAAGCACAGATGCTGCAGCCTCTTGGGGATCTACATGTTCAGCCATCAGAGGCTCACCTCCCTTTGCAGTCCATGGAGAACATCATTACAGCACCTCTCTTCACCCACCCTCAACATTCCATGTGCATCAGGGACTGCATCCCTACCCTACCACCCTATTCCTAGGGACATTAGGAACAACTACAGCTTCATATGCGCACTGACCTCTGAAAGCCACAGTTGCCGTATGTGTTGCTAAAAATGGACATGAAGATTCTTTCCCCTTGTTCTGTTCCATTAATTTATTAAGGTTTTATTGTATTTGCTTTTAAATTGCACTGGTTTTGTTACTGAATAAAATCCTATTACCTATATTTTCCAAATGATTAATCTTTGTTAGTTCACCACACATGCTGCAGAGTGCCTAGCACGGCTGAAAGCACCCACTTACTTGTTACTGTACACAACTTACAGGATCAGTGACAAACACAGTGTAATAATAATACATTTACAGCAAGCACTTCAAAATTAATAGGTGCACAGACAATGTTATATTCATCAATGTACACTAAGCACCACACAATTCTTAACAGGCCCCAAAGAGCAAGGCCAGGTAGAGCACAATATAAAATGCATTACTGTGGCTCACTGTTAAAATGTTCTTTCAAAGGCTCCCTCAGCTGCATAAGCTCTTCTAATAATTCTTGTTTCTGGCTGTTGAAACTCAGCCAACAGCCGCTCCTCATCTGCCCTGCACCCCAACAGCAATTTTTCCCTGTTGGCTACACAGATATTATGTAGTACACAGCTTTTATCATTGGGAGGCTTTTTCCACTGAGATCCAATTTTGTGAGTAAACAACGTCAGCGTCCCTTCAACCGACCAAAAGCACACTCAACAGTGACTCTGCATGTGCTGAGCTGGCAACTGAATCTTTCCTTGGTGCTGTTGAGGTGGTGGGGTACCGCTTCATGAGCCAGGGGAGCAAGGAGTAGGTTGGGTCCCCCAAGATCACTACTGGTATTTCAACATTGCCAATGGTAATGCTCTGATCAGAAAAGAATGTCCCTTTTGAAGCTTTCTGAACAGTCCAGTGTTCTTAAAGATACGAGCATCATGCACCTTCCCTGACCAGCCCACATTGATGTTAGTGAAGCAACTGCGGTGATCTATCAATGCTTATATAACCATAGAAAAGTAGCCCTTTCTGTTTATGTATTCAGTGGCAAGGTACTCTGTTGCCAAAATAGGGATTTGTGTGCCATCTATTGTTCCACAGCAATTTGGGAACCCGATTGGTGCAAATCCATCCACTATGTGATTCACATTGCCAAGAGTCATGGTCCTGCATAGCAGGAGACAATTAATGGCTCTGCATGCTTGCATGACAAGTGGCCCCTCCAGTGGATTTCCCACAAAATGAGGAATTTCCTCCTAGTAACAGCATTGGCACTCACCTCTCGTGGGTGCCCTCTTTCTGGTTGGGTGTGAGCCTGCTTTCCTTGCTGTTCTTACAATGGGGTAGCATCTGCCTCTCACGAGCGCCCCCGGCCGATGGTACTTCAGTGGGTCTTCAGTGACTCAGCATTCCCGTCAAGTCACACATACTGTCCCTCCTTCCAGAGTATACAGTCACCTGGCATGGGGCTGTAGCATCAAGGCTTCCTCCCCAGAGGCACAACAAGGGCCTATCATGGTACCCTCGGCTGGTGTCCTTTCGGCAGCCCTTGCCTGGGCTCAGTCTTCAATCAGAACAGAAGGTCCATCATGGTACCCTTGCCTGGTCCGGCTAGGTTCTGTACTCAGTCCCCTTGGCTCAGCCTCCCTGCAGTGAGCTGTCCTCAGTCCTGATGCTCTTCCAGCCAGCCAGGTACTTGGTTCTCCCTCTTCAAGCTCCAGGAAGCAACTGACTGCTCTGTTTCTGCTGCTTCCTTTTCTATGACCCTTCTGGCCCCTGATTGGCTGCCTGGAGGACTTCTCCTCTGCTCTTTTCTGGGGCAGGGTGAGGCAGGGCCACGAGGCCTCCAGTAGGGGGCCTCCGGACCTGGCCCACCCCATCACACTCCCCCAGAATTACCCTGGTCTAGGGGGCAGGATGTGCAATATGCAGTAATGAATCTGTGACATGTTGACTCTGTAACATGCATCTCATAATGCTACTAGAAATAAAATATTTTTAAAGTTGGGGAATGGCTGCATTCTAAGCTTTCATTGAAAAATACAGCACTTCTAACACCTGTAAATTTCTAAGACATTAGATCTTAAAATCAACATGTTTAGACATTGAAAAGTATTTGAGATAATTTTTTAGAGGTTTCTATGGAGTATGTTATAATTTCTTCCTTTTTTCCATATACAACTGATCTCACAGTAACTAAGGGAGTCTGATTTACAAATGGAAAGAAATGAAAAATAGTACCAATAAAAAAGAATAAAACATTCTAAACTATTCATAAAAAATACTTTACCTGTAAAATGTGTGTGGTATGCTTTACATAGAATATACGATAGTAGAGGTGTGGTATAAAGGTTTTATCAGCCAAAGTTTGTGATAGCCACCTATTAGTCACAGGTAGTGAAAGGTTCTTATGCTTATGCAAACTATT
Organism: Chelonoidis abingdonii; assembly: GCF_003597395.2. Taxonomy (NCBI): domain Eukaryota; kingdom Metazoa; phylum Chordata; order Testudines; family Testudinidae; genus Chelonoidis; species Chelonoidis abingdonii. Next base: position 178,826,762 of record NC_133770.1, on the reverse strand, counting down.
CCAAAAAAGCACCAAAAAAACTTTTCTATCAAACCATATATACCATCTACCTATTCTACTCACTTATATTCTAAATGTTTTCATTATACATTCAAAAATGAGCAGACATATGCATTGTTCTTCATGGCTGGAATTTCATATTGTACAACTAGAACTCTGCAGTTCTGGGATTTGAGCTCACAGGAGTTTATGTGGCCTAAACCCCTCTGAATTTCACTTTGATTTCTTTGTTTTTTGATTCACAACTTCTTTAAAAAACACAAAGCAAAACTAAGTTGAAACTGCCAAGTTTTGCCTGGCTTCAATTCAAAATGACTCAGTTTTACGCTGTCTCTCTCCAAAAACAAACTGACAAAACTCAGTCTAGCATTTCAGATCTCTATGAAGCTAGCCCCTCTGTCAGGTTTGCAGCAAAGCCCAATACTGGGCAAGATTAGTCTGGCTGTCAGTTTCTCTACAAAAGCTTCATGTTGCTCAAGTACACAACTTACTAAGGTCCTAGAGAACCAGCTGGGGCCTCATTCAAAGCCCATGTCAATGAGAGTTTTTCCACTGATTTAAATGCATTGAAATCCATTCCTTGACTTGAGTGGAATTTAAGCACATGCTTGAAGCTAACCAAGTGCTTTCCTGAATAGGGATGTTTTCCTGAATTTCCTTCTGGAGCCTTAATCATGTGTGTAACTTTAATCATGTGAATAATCCAGTGGAAATCAATGGTACTGCTCACATGCTTAAAGACATGCACACTTGTAAGTGCTTTACTGCATCAGGAGCTAAGCACATAATCTGGCTGCATGATAGAATTTTACTTTAAAAGTAGAGAAGGTCCATTCCACAAAGTTCAGATCCAGACAAAATTATCCCATAGTTGCGGGGGTATTTGAAAACAGGGGTTTGGTTTGCCCACTAGAAAGACAGATGTCACTTACAGAGTTCTGGTCCAGATCTGAATTACCTTCAAGTTTGGGGGGAGGTAGGGGGTAAACGTATTCTTACCTGAGAATTTTGGTCAAAGACTACCTCAGCTTAAAATGCCTGATCCTGTTAACAGGTTTTCGTACACAATGTGAGAAATCATGACTGACATGGGTCAACTTCCTATAGCATTTCGACTTTTATAGCCAAAGCCTGCAGTCCTGAGCATGTTTAACAATCTTTGCAAGGAGAGCAGAGGATACTTACCATGTCCCAGGAGACACTCAGCACTTTACAGGATGAAGCCTTTCATGAAGATAGAGGAGTTTTTGTTTGTTTGTTTTTTGGGGAGAGGGGGGTTGAGAAAGGAAATAATCTCTTATTTGTTAACTTAACTGGTACACAGACTTTGTGGGGTGGAGGACTGCTAGACAGGAGAATTCACAAAGGATTTCTCAGTAATTGAAGTATTAGGATTGCTTGCAATAATTAGAACAAAGTTTGATCAAAACACTTATTTTAGTGCTTCTCACACAGTAAAATCACATTGAAATCAGGACAAGAATATGAGAGAGTTAAAAGGAGATAAAATTCCATATAGGCTCATCTAATTAATAAAACATTATACATACAAGCGCACACTGCGTCTTTTTCCTTTTGTCATATTTTCTCCCTCAGTCTGCTTAGTCCTATTGACTTCAATGACATTATTGAAATGCGTAAAGCTAAAAGAATTTGGCCCTCCAATTATGTCAGACAGATGAAGCAGCAGTAGTAGCAATACTGCAGAACACTAACAGTTCACATAAAAGATAAATAACTACCGGTACTTGTCAATAAAAATGTTAATTTCCCTTTGCAAGTATTTGGTCAGAACTGTCAGAGCTGAGTTTAGAAAAGCCTTTCACCATCTCAATGACATCTGTTCATTTAATTAGATCAATTTTTCCTACATGTCAGCTTTGGCCACAGCAGTAACATCAATATTCAATATGCACGTGTAAGACATGAAGATTTAAGTAGTATCTAATAATGGATTCATAAATATGCTCAGTAAAGCCAGAGAGCATCTGATAGAAGAGGAAGCAACATGCATGAAGTTCTTAAATAATGTAGATGCCACCTGTCAACAAATTTCTGAGAATAACTTCCCAAAGCAAGTCATCCTTTCCCTCAGTATCCTTTCCCTTCATTCCGATATACACAAACACACACAGAGGAGCAAGGTCACTCAGAAGTTACTGAATTTGTGATCGCAAAGGGAAGGAGAGCTTCTGGTTTTTGAGAAAGTTCTCACTGTTTTGCTGACAACATTCAGCTTCAACAGCAATCACTAACTCACTAATTCTAAGACACATGTATTTAGGCACGGAGCAGTGCTTCTGGTTGAAAGGGAAGGGTCAGTAACTGAACAGCCATATTTCCCTTTCCAGCCACCTATCATCCTACATTTCTACCTTGGAAGGCTATGAATAAGAGCATTCAATAACAAGATGAGAAAGGTACTCATCTTACGTATTCCAGAACCTGATCTGAAATCCTTAGATTATCCATTTGATGTATTTTTGACCTAGTTTCACAACATATAAGCCCTGAAAACCTGAAGAAGAGTTCTGTGTAAGATCAAAAGCTTGTCTCTGTCACCATCAGAACTTGGTCCAATAAAAGATATTACCTCACCCACCTTGTCTCTCTAACATACAAGTCCATAATTAGGTCCATAATAAATTCACTGTCCATTTTGGTCAATTTCACCATCACAGGATTTTAAAAATCATAAATTTCATGATTTCAGCTATTTAAATCTGAAATTTCAGTGTTGCAATTGTAGGGGTCCTGATACAAAACAGAGTTGGGGTGGGGGGTTGTAAAGTTATTGTAGAGGGGGCTGCGATACCACTACCCTTATTTCTGCGCTACTGCTGCTGGCAGAGGTGCTGGGCAGCTAGAGAGTGGAGGCTGCTGGCCGGGAGCCCATCTCTGAAGGCAGAGCCGCCGTCAACAGCAGCGCAGAAGGAAGGCATGGTGTGGCATTGCCACCCATTCTTCTGTGCTGCTGCCTGTAGAGCTGGGCCGTCAGTCAGCAGGTGCCACTCTCCAGCTGACCAGCTCTGAAGGCAGCAGAACAGAAGTAAGGGTGGCAATACTGAAACCCCTTAGAATAACCTTGCAACCCCCCTGCAACTCCCTTTGGGGTCAGGACCTCCAATTTGAGAGGTGCTGGTCTCCCCCAGGAAATCTGTATAGTCTAGGGTAAAAGCACATAAGAGACCAGATTTCACGGGGGAGAGGCCAGATTTCAGGGTCTGTGATATGTTTTTCATGGCCATGAATTCAGTAGGGCCCTACTTATAATGTGTCCAAAGTTTAGCAGATCATATTCTATCACTCTATTGAATGAATTAACTCATAGTAGCCACTTCACCATATGAGCTGGCAAGGACTCTAGTAATTATTACATATTGTAATACCCTTGCAAACACTGTAAATACTCAGGGTTAAATTTATTGTGTCATGTGTTCATAATGTAGTCCATAATTCTTGATTTGCACCTCTGCAACATGGGCATAAGTGGATGAAACTCCACTGAAGTTAATGGAGTGATACCTGTAAGAATAACCATTTGAATCGATGGTTACTGACTTCTGTGATGGGACAAGCATATTAGCTTCTGTAACCTCTACCCAGGCCACCGTAGGTGTGCCATACATATGTGACGTAATAGCTTGTGGACAGATATTTAAATAAAAGTATAAATATGTACCCAAGGCATACTATGTGGCCTATATTCCTCACTTCACACAGAATAATTTATTAGTATTATTATTTACATTACAATAATAGATAAAAGCCAAAACCTAGATCAAGGTCCCATTGTGCTAGGCACTATACATACATATAGTCCAAGCCCCAAAGATCTTATAATCTAAATAAACAAAAGAAATCAACAGAAGACAGCTAGAGGAAATCATTATATCCATTTTCCCCTCAGTCTTTTGACAATATGAGTTCATTTATTTTCAAGTATTATCTTTTAAATCTTCAGTACAAATCAGAACTTAAAGAAAGAAGCTGGGTTCCTTACCTGTTTGCACAGCAAAACTGGTGTTTAACATCTGGGACTATTTAATTATTGAGTAAATCACAGGTTTAGAACTGATTTCTCCCAAAGCTTGGATTGGTGATATAAGTATGCATTGCACCATGTAAAAGATCAGAGGCGGCTGACTTCCATGGGGGCTACTTTAGCTACAACTAATCAGGAAAGAGATCTTGGAGTCACTGTGGATAGTTCTCTGAAGACATCCAAGCAGTGTGCAGCGGCAGTCAAAAAAGCAAACAGGATGTTAGGAATCATTAAGAAGGGGATAGAGAATAAGACAGAGAATATCTTATTGCTCTTATATAAATCCATGGTACGCCCACATCTTGAATACTGCGTACTGATGTGGTCTCCTAATCTCAAAAAAGATATACTGGCATTAGAAAAGCTTCAGAGAAGGGCAACTAAAATGATTAGGGGTTTGGAATGGGTCCCATATGAGAAGAGATTAAAGAGGTTAGGACTTTTCAGCTTGGAAAAGAGGAGACTAAGGGAGGATATGATAGAGGTATATAAAATCATGAGTGGTGTGGAGAAAGTGAATAAGGAAAAGTTATTTACCTGCTCCCATAATATAAGAACTAGGGGCCACCAAATGAAATTAATGGGCAACAGGTTTAAAACAAATAAAAGGAAGTTCTTCTTCACACAGTGCACAGTCAACCTGTGGAACTCCTTGCCTGAGGAGGTTGTTAAGGCTAGGACTATAATAGGGTTTGAAAGAGTACTAGATAAATTCATGGAGGTTAAGTCCATTAATGGCTATTAGCCAGGATGGGTAAGGAATGGTGTCCCTAGTCTCTGTTTGTCAGAGGGTGGAGATGGATGGCAGGAGGGAGATCACTTGATCACCACGTGTTAGGTTCACTCCCTCTGGGACACCTAGCATTAGCCACTGTCGGTAGACAGGATACTGGGCTGGATAGACCTTTGGTCTGACCCAGTATGGCTGTTCTTATGTTCATGCATGACCTCCTGAGTAAAACTCTAAATGCCTTGTCAGACTGGGAACAGTTGCACCTCCTCTTTTAGCAGACATTCATTTCAATTTTTGCTCACAGAAAGGTCGTGGTAGCCATGATGAGGACAATAAGAGAAAGAGCCTCTTTCATCACCATAAGTCACGACACTGACAATCTACTGTAGAATAAGCAGCAGCCTTTTTCCATTCTCTCCAGCACTACTGCATTGTCTTATTTTCATGATCAAAGTGAAGACATGGTTGAGGTTCAGCTTGATGACATAGCAAGTACTTTACCACATCTTATTGATTTCTCATGCACTCCCCCCGTTTACCGAGTATGAATGCTTCTGTTAGTGGCTTCCCCATCAACCTCCTCAAGGTGCTCTCAGGAGAGATGATTGTGTTGTAAAGCTCACAATCTGGAGTTCTCATTTTCAATTAACCTGGGCCGGGGTTAGTTAAACAAGTGGAAGGAAAAAACAATTTCAAGCAGGGGTTCTGTACTCTTTTCATTTAGCTTCTCTCTCATATTCAATACCCCCTTAACCTTCACACAACTTCAGGGTCAAGACTTGACTAACATTTGGTAAATTAAATTCATGGTACAGTATTTTCACACTTGTAGCATCCGAATTAAAAGTACCTCTAGGAATATTTAAGCTAAAACCCATCAAACAAAGGACAAGCTGGAAACCTAAAAACATTGATTTGCTCTGTACTCTTTGCAAGCCATTTAACTCTATATATCTTAGTTACTGCATCTGTGGAATGGGAATGGGAATAATAAATTTCATTGAGATCTGTGACTGAGAAGTACTATCTACCTTACTGCAGGATACTGTGGGTGCGGGTGTGTATATATTACCACAGGTAAAGCAGGGTTTATTGGGTGACTGGGTGCTAACAACAGCAGAACACAGCTTTCTGGAGGTGCGCTACATGAATAACCATATGTGGACAATTAAGCCTTCTTATGAGTGTGGATCCTATCTCTTGGTTTTGATATATGAGATTAACCAGTGGCTTAGAAGGAATGCCTCACCCAGAAACAATGACAATTTGCACATTCGTTTCCCAAGGACACAGTATCACCATAAAAGAATGTGATCAATAGCTAGCAAACTAAGTGGAAAAAATATTGGGATACTTTCATTCCCACACAGGACAGACCTGAATAAATAAATATAGCAGAAGACAGTGATGGTAGGAAATACCTGTTCATTATTTCCTACAGCCCTAAGGATTAACGGCCTTACTCATAACAAAGAGCAATGGGAAATTTGGGATCAGTACTGTATTTATTTAAATTCTAATCTGAGATATATGCCAAGCATCGCTCATTTATCTATATCCACCATACTAAAATACATAGGATAAGATTCTGCCCTGCTAGAGAGATAGTAATTATTAAGTGGTCATTTTCTATACTCCATTATACAGTGGGGAAAAATAAAACTTCTATAAAACCTACATAAATGTGATGCATCACTTAAAGTGATCTGGAGACTGTGTTACTATGATACTTTAATCAACCTTTCCCATAATGTATGGTGTGTCCTGATCAATTGCTTGTCCAATGGGGGGATGGGGAGGAGGCAGAGAATAGTCATATTCCAAGCTTCCCCCACGCTGCTCTGTCAACAACATGGAGGGGTTGAAAGGTGACACTACCGATTTCATTTTCCTGAAGAAAGGCTCAGCTTTCAGAAGTTTGGAAAATGCTGTTGTAAATTATATAGATTTAAGTATCCATTTGCTCAACATACTAACCACAGAGACCCATGTATCACATGCTACTATGATGAGACACCATGATCTGAGCAAGAGGCCCAATTCTGTCCTCAGTGAGAGTTTTGTCATGGTGTTCAACAGGAGCAGAGATACACCCACAGTCTTATGAAAACATGTTTGCATTAATGTGGCTGTGACATTATACTCCACATTCTTTATGAAAATATGCTTGTGGTAGGCTAACTAAGGTATGCTTTATGCAAGATAACTCTTGTAAGCTATCATTGGAAAGGTTATAATTTACTGAATATGCTTATCCTATTTGAATGCATGTATCATTTCTGTATCTGAAATTAGGAATATTGCCTATGTATCTGTATTTCAACTATGCTACTTTGGGTGACACCCACTGCTAACACTTAAGGTGCAGCAATGAAAAAGCCTGACAATGCTGATGGCCCATCAGCAAGAGACAATGGACTGTAAAAGAGCTTAGTCTTCCTGTGAACCTGTGGGTCAGCCTGTGAAGGATGGCTACAGGGGACCTACAGAGGCAGGTGACCATGTCACCTGAAACTGGAACCCATCTTGAATTCTGTACTTTTCCACAAGAAGCTGGGGGGGAAGGGGGCAAGGTAGGAAACAAAGGACTCCTGCCTTATGCAAATCCTATTTAAGGGTGGGGAGTGAGGCAATCCAGGTCTTCAATTCTCCCCTGCTACCCCACCCAAGAGGACTGCTGGAAACAACTAAGACTGAACTGGGGGAAAGAACTGAACCCAGGCTGGAAGGGTGTCTGGTCTGTGACGAAGATTATCAGAACCACATTTAGGGTGAGAACTTGCATGTAACCAGTTTCTTTAGTGTATTAAGCTTAGTTTGCGTGCTTTGTTTTATTTTCTTAGTAATCTGCCTTGTTCTTTCTATCTCCTTAACTACTTAAAATATACCTGTTATAGTTAATACATTTATTTCTGGTTTACAATATAACCCAGTTTATGTGATTTTTAACTGGGGGGCAAGAAGTTGTGTACACACTCCTCCACATTGAGGGAAGAGGCGAATTTCATATAATTTTGGGTTTATACTCCAAGGGGGGGTGGATATCTTCCCAGAGCTGATCTCTGTCTCTCTCTGCAGCTGGGTGTGGCCCTGCCTGTGTGCTTGGCTAGAAAAGGCTGGGGAGCCAGCAAGGCCAGGTAAAGGGGACCCAGTCTAGCAGAACAGTCTGACTCAGTGGCATCCCAGCACACCAGGTGATGTCCCAAGGGTTCCAGCCCATCACAATGGTAATTTAGGATTCAATCTTTTCTGTTTGCGATCATTTACTCTGGAAATAATCATGCCTGGCTGATGCAAGCATGTGCAATGTTATATTTAATCTAATCCAAAAGTGAAAACAAGAAGTCTGTGCCCACGGTGTCCTAAAGACTAAAGTGATAATGCCACATGTTATGTGGACTTCTGGAAGTTTTACAATACAATGTTTAAAGGGATAGCTCTGAGCTAGTTAACTCCATTCCTTGTAAAATTCCTTTAACATGACTACTGCCTAGTAAATATTTTAAGTTAAGAGAAGAAAAACAAAATAATGGACTGAATCAATTTCCTGTTCTGGACTCAGAATCTGGCATATAACAAGCCATAAATACTGCCATGGTGCACTCGGTTCCTAAACACAGAGGTGAGCCTTTACAACACTCAGCAGTTGCAACTGCTGCAGATCAGGCATGGAATTAAAGTTTTCCTCAGGGTTGTATTCATTCTGCTTAACCAGATAATGGTTGTGGTGATGTTAAACTGTGCTAGATTACTTAAGAACAATGTGGAACCGAGGTCCTGAAGTACCTCTAACCACCATGCCCAGCCTTTGTGGCATACTCATAAACAAGGGTCAAGTCACAGATTTTGTAATCCAACCAGATTCATCTTCCCTCAAAATGCCCTGATATGTGGTCAGCATTCTTTATGAAAAAAGGAACTGCAGGATATGCGCTCAAGTAGCTGACCACCTGTTTCAAATGAGAGATAATATACCATTTTCTCCATGGCTGTATTTGGTTTCTTCATTTGAATGTTTGAATAAATACTATCTCAACCACCACCTACGTAGATGCCAACACGTTGTCATAGAAAACTGCCATACAGAATGTAAATCTTGAGTCACGTTAAGGAAAAAAAAAAGCTCATCATGCTAATGCCCCCACCCCCACCTCCACCCAGATAGTGTCAGCAAACAGTGCCAAAAGTGTGAATGCGAATGAAGAAAACCCAACATTGCTCGATAGGGAGACAGAGTCCTCATTTATTTCTACCAGACTTTCTACAAAGTAAAAACAAACACACTTTCTATGCTACCTCCTTTTTATTTTATTCTCTCTCCCCTATATCTTTATTATATAGTCTTTCTATGCTACCTCCTTTTTATTTTATTCTCTCTCCCCTATATCTTTATTATATATTCTCCAAACTGTTTTTCCCCTAGAATCTTTTTAATGATCAAATTCTCATTTAAGTTTTACCTATTTCTCTTCTTTTATCATTTGTTTTCTTTTCAAAGTTTCAATTTTATGTGCGTTTCATAATTTTCCTTCCTCACCAGCCAGCAAGCACACACAGAGCTCACAATCTCTCATAGTCAGTTTTATTCTCACATAGCTAGCATCACCACTTTGCTAAACTTCTCTCTCTCTCTCTCTGTGGTCCACTTTACCCAAATTACCCTCTTTCCCCAATGACCTTCTTTGCTATCTACTCAAACATTGTGTAGGGTCTTCTTTTCCCTCTACTTTCTGCCACTTCCTAGTTCCTCCTTTCTGAAATGTCAAGCACTGTGGCACTGAATCATTTAAGCATGGGAGTAGTCCCATTGTGTTTTAAATTAAGCATATATTTAAGCTGCTTGCTGGATCAGGACCAGAGTGTTCAGCACCTTGCAGGACTGATCCCTTCATTCTAGAATCTAAATAAGGGTTTTTTACCCAATTCTACTGAATTCCTATCTAAAACTATTCATTAAGTGTCAATGCACTCACTGAAAAAAAAAAATTAGAAACAAGACATCACAAGAACGCACTCATTGGCCATTCTCACCTTGAAGACAAGACATCCTTTCCAGATTGACTTTTGTTGTTATTGTCCTCCCTCCCCAGTCAGCCCTTAAATAGGTATCACATACATCCCATAACTAGAGTGAACTTCACACTACTCCATCTATTCTCCCAGTGTCATAAAACCTACTTTGGTTTGCTTCACTACCCATCTTGCAATTCCAGCTTAATTCTTGTTCCTTTTGTCATTTAACAAACTGAAAAATCTGCAAGCAATCAGTGATTTCAGAAGAAATGAGAACCTGATGTTACTTCTCATTCTTAAATAATATCCATGTCTAATGAACAGGTTTTCATTTTTCACCTCTCACATGGGAGGTACAAAAGCTGTAATGCTTTAATACTTCAAAAAGTGAATTGAAAACCATACAACCCATTTTATCTTCATATCATAAACACTAATAGCAGTGTTTTACATTATAATACACATGTTTAAGTAGCTGTGCATGTACCCCATAAACTATTACTAATTATTTCAGAGAAAGTACCTCTAAAGTCATAGAACTACAAAGAGTGCTGACACACACAAGATTTTGATAGAAGGTGAACTTCAAAAGGTAAGAAAAATCAATTGATTTGGGGCCCTTTTTTGCTTCTTTCTGGTGTATAAAAAAGATAAACAGAAAAAGTATTTTTAAAGAGGTTTTTTCCTACCACTTTTTTTAAACCTTAGAAATATCAGGAATATAAATGTTTGCCTTCTCTGTTTTTGCTGGAGGTCTCACTGGAGGACCAGAAAATCAGGTGGGAGCTTGCTCAGCCCTCCCTTGGGTCCTGATTCAAGCATGTAATTAACTCAGTCCAGCACAAGCTTGAAGTTAAGCACATGCTTATGTGCTTCCTGTGTTGCCAACTCTCATGATTTTACTGAGAGTCTCATAATATTTGGTGTTTTACTCAAATCCCCAGCTCCTGGAGTTACAGGATAACGAGAATCTCATCTTAAGTCTGTTCTGGTTTTTTTTAAACAAAGTTCTAGCCTTCAGCATTGTGAAGAAAGGCTTGAAATATGAACCCTAAATGTTCAAAAAGCAGAAGGCAAATAAGACGTCCCAAAATGTATTATTTTTTAAATCTCATGATTTTCAGGGGCCTGACTGATGATTTTTGAATGCTTGGGGTTTGTAAATTTGGGATACTTTCCTGAAATGGGACCTTGCCTTGAAGAATAAATAGGAATTACAATTTACAGCAGTCAGCAACATCAATCTCTAGACATAAGGCTGTGTACTTGGACTTTCCGAAAACCTCTGACAAAGTTCCTCAGCAAAGGCTCATAAGCAAACTAAGCAGTCATGGGATAAGAGGGAAGGTCCTTCCATGGATTAGTAACAGGTTAAAAGATAAATGGTCAGTTTTCACAGTGGAGAGAGATAAATAGTGCCCCTCACCCCCAGGACCAGTGCTGTTCAACATCTTCATAAATAATCTGGAGAAAAGAATACATAGTAAGGTGGAAAGTTTGCAGATGATACTAAATTACTCAAGACAGCTGGGTTCAAAGCTAGCTGTGAAGAGTTACAAAGGAGTCTCACTAAACTGGGTAACTGGGAAAGAAAATGGCAGATTAAATTCAATGTTGATAAATGCAATGTAATGCATATTGGAAAACATAATCGCAACTATACATACAAAATGATAGTTTCTAAATTAGCTGTTACCACTCAAGAAAGAGACCTTAGAGTCATAGTGGCTACTTCTCTCAAAACATCTGCTCAATGTGTAGCAGCAGTCAAATAAGCAAACAGAATGTTAGGAATCATTAGGAAAGAGATAGATAATAAGACAGAAAATATCATAATACCACAATATAAATTCATTGTACGCCCACACTTTGAACACTGTGTGCAGTTCCGGTCGCCTCATCTCAAAAAAGATATTAAAATTGGAAAAAGTACAGAGAAAGGTGCAACAAAAACGATTAGGGGAACGGAACAGCTTCCATATGAGGAGAGATTATAAAGACTGGGACTGTTCATCTTGGAAAAAAGATGACTGAGGGGAGATATGATAGAGAACTATAAAATAATCAATGGGGAGGAGAAACTGAATAAGGAAGTGTTATTTACCCCTTTATATAACACATGAGCTAGGAGTCATTAAATGAAATTAATATGCAACAGATTTAAAACAAATATAAGGAAGTACTTCTTCACACAACACATAGTCAGCCAAAAGTATAAGTGGATTCAAAAGAGAATTAGATAATTTCATGGAGGTTAGCTCAATCAACAGCTATTAGCCAAGATGGCTAGGGGTGCAATCTCATGCTCTGGTTGTCCCTAAACATCTGATTTCCAGAAGCTGGACTGGATCACAAAAGCTGGATCACTTGATGAAGTAAAAAATAAGATGTGATCCTTACTAGAGTTATAGGCGGCAAAGCTCAGATGTAAATAAAAAACTAAATGTTCTCAAAGATTCATGTAATGATTCTAGTTCAGACCCATTGCAGAGGTAGAGGCAAGTCAAAGTCTGAATCCAAACTTTTCCACAGTTTACAAGCAGGCGTGAATACTTAGGGCATGGCTACGCTTGCAGATGTAGAGTGCCAGGAGTTAAACTAGCCCTCAGAGACAGCAGCAGGGAAAGCACTGCCATGTGTTTACATTGTCAGCTGCAAGCGCAGTGGCATGCCCACATTAGCAGCTCTTGCAACGACATGGAGAGCAGTGCATTGTGCTAGCTATCCCAGTATGCAAGTGGCTGCAGTGTGCTTTTCAAATTGGGTGGTGTGGAATGTGACAGGGAGCGTGTTGCGTTTATGTGGGTGGAGAGACTGTGTTTTGGGGAGCAGAGAGTGTGTCAGCATGCTGTCTTGTAAGTTTAGACAGCAGCAGGGGAAACCAGACATCAGCCCCCCGCCCCCCTCCCCCCCACAGCTGCCTCAGCAGCAGCAGCAGCATTCCAAAGTAATGGTTTGCTTTGTCCCGGAGCAGATAAGCATGCCGGTTGTCAGAAATGGTGCTTTGAAAGGGGATATCCGCATGCCTGCAGCTGAGTTCAGAACAATGACCAGAGCGGCCACTTGACTTCAAGGGATTATCAGACGTTTCCAGAGGCCAATCACAGCGCAATAATGCAACATGTCATTCACACTGACATCTGGGCATTTCAGCCAGGGCACAGCAAGCTTTATGCTTCTTGTGGAGGGGGATTACCAGGAGTGCTCCAGCTGCAGAGTCCAGGCACTCTAAGTGTCTTGCCAGTGTGGACGCCTCAGGCGTTAGGAAGCCCCAGGCTGATTTAATGCGCTCTAACTTGCAAGTTTAGCCAAGGCCTTAGCAAACATGATAGAAGAACTTACAGCAAATTCATTTAAGACCTAATCCTGAAATACTTAGGTATATGCTTGAGTAGTCCCACTGATATCAGTGGAACTATTCACATGCTTAAAAGTTAAGCACATATATACATGTTTGCAGGTTCAGAGCTTTAATGTTTAAGCCTGGGCTCATTTAACATTTCTCTCTTTATGGAAGTTTTTCTTGGAGGCAACGGAAAATGTACAGGAATTTGTTTGCACTGACATTGAGAAAAATACTACTGGAGATCAAGCTGAGTACAACTAAATTGTTATGGTTTTCCACCACAAATGATATACCATTGCAGTCAGTGCTGAAGTCTATTTACCATAGTTTAAACTCTCACACAACATAAGTCTCTACAAAGCATTCAAACAGAACGAGTTTGCAGAGAAACACTCCATTATTAGGAGTTCACAGGTAGAATACATCATTCACCAAGGGCAAATTGGTCTGCAGAAAAATTGCAAAAACACAACAAAAACCCTCTAAAAGGTAAATATCTATAAAATTTCACACTTGATTACCCAGTAGCTGTAACTGCTGACAACTTACTACGGTTTACATCAGTTCCCAAGGGTCTCAAGCCACTGCTGACTGAACAGATTACAGTGATCTATTGTTAGTATAAGCCCCTAGGTAGGCATTATCCTACTGTTAAAAAAACAAAACAAAAAACTATAGAACTGTAATTCCACTGAACCCTTTATCTCTTCAAACCTGTCTTTTGACATATACAATAGCCATTTCTGCACTGCTGACAATGGATACTTGTTTCTGCTGCAGTGTTTTAACAAACACCAGGATATACATGAAAAGAAGAATGAGTAACTGAATACAGCAAATGTGGTGGGGTGTATTGATCCAATTCTTGGGCCACATCTACACTATGGGATAATATCGAATTAGCTAAAATCGGTTTTATAAAACTGATATTATAAATTCGATTTCATGCTGCCACGCTAGGCACAGTAATTCGGCGTTGTGTGTCCCTGGTCCGAGGCTAGCATCGATTTCTGAAGCGTTGCATTGTGGGTAGCTCTTCCGTAGCTATCCCATAGTTCCCGCAGTCTCCCCCGCCCCTTGGAATTCTGGGTTGAATCATTATTGTCGTGGGTGGTTCTGGGTAAATGTCGTCAGTCATTCCTTCCTCCGGGAAAACATCAGCTGACAATCCTTTCGCCCACACAAAACACAAGAGAGAGATTCTTATATCCTGCGCATCTTTAATTACTTCATGACACAAATGGGCAGCGCCACTGCCGTACCTGGGACAAAATCCAGGGGAAGAGTTGGGGGAGGAGATAGCAACGTTGCGTTGTTGCAGGGGACAGCCCCTGTGCAGATACTCGACCTCGGAGCAGCTGTGCTCTGATACACTGGTCTACTCCATCACACTTGCCACTATATTCTAGGCAGGACTGACTCTATATTTTTAGAACCATAAGGAGGGATTGACTCAGTTGAAAGTGAGTTCATCGCCAAATTTTGAGCTTTCCTAACCATTAGCCCAAAGACCGCCCTCACGCCCGACTTAGACCCCGATTCAGCCAGGGGCAGCTCTTGACTAGCAGGCGGACAGTAAGAGGAGGAGAGAGAACATCCACTCCTACTTGCCAGTTTTAATCCTGCTAGTAGACGTGTTACTACCCGAACGACGGTAAGCCACTTCTCTCTGCTATTCATTTGCAAAAGCAGAGTGAATGCTGCTTGTGGTGGTGCCTGAGTACGCCCCCCTCTTCGCCTCTCCGCTCCCGGCATCCAGTACACACGGTGCCAGAAAAAAAAAAAAGCTTGAAGGGCTTCCATGGTTCTGCCCGTGCTCTGGCGTCTCCAGGGCACTCCAGGGACAAACGCGCAAAAAAGGGTATCTGCACAGGGGGCTGTCCCCTGCGAACAACGCAATACGTTGCTGATCTCCTCCCCCACTCTTCCTGGGATTATTGTCACCGGTGGCAGTGTCCTGCCCATTCTGTGTCATGAAAGTAATTAAAGATGCCAGAGATATAAGAAACTACTTGAGATGTTTAGTGAGATAGAAATTGGCAGGGCTGGAAGCGCGCCTCCCAGGCCGCGATGATGTTGCATGTCAGGATCTAGGTGTAGCGGTGTGGGGGAGAGCCGCGTGCTGACTCGCTATGACGAGTCTCAGGCAGTACAAGAAGTTTCTTACACAGGAATAGGGAGGTAAGGCGTCTGAGCCTGCGCCAAGATTTGCTATGATGAAGCTGGGTTATAGCCGTTCTGTCCTACTCTTTCTGGGAGTATTAGGAAGGTGTGGCTCGATGTCGCCCATGTGGAGATATTCATGGGCCGGTTCTAGTCTGGGATTGCCTGTTTAAGGCACCGGGAGAGGCGAAGGGAGAGGCAAGCCGAGATACTGTGACTTACTGCTGGGCACGCGTCTACCTAGTAGCATTCAGTGAGGTTCAGTGGGTGATCATGAGAGGTAGTCAAGGATGTTCTTTTCTCTTTTTTTTGTTCACGTGGTGGGGGGGGGGGGGGGAAAACTGATGAGAGCTGTTCCCTGGACCGCAGTCACTGTGTCTTGAACTCCAGCTTCGCGGAGCTCAGCCAATGAATGCAAATACTTTTCAAGAGAGCTGCTGTGAGACTGTGTGGATAGCTGGCGGCTCAGTAGTGTACTCCCCGACAGAGAGTAGCGCTAAATTCGATATTAACATATCGGATACGGTTATGTGGACGCGAAAATTGACGTTATTGGCCTCGGCGGTATCCACAGTGCACCACTGACCGCTCTGGACAGCAATCTGAACTCGGATGCAGCGGGCAGGTAAAACAGGAAAAAAGCCCCGCGAACTTTGAATTACATTTCCTGTTTGCCCAGCGTGGAGCTCTGATCAGCACGGGTGGCGTATGCAGTCTCAAATCCAAAAAAAGTCCAGCATGGACCGACGGAGATACTAATCTGATCTAATAGCGTATGGGGAGACAAATCTGTTGTATCAGAGCTCGGTTTACAGAAACACAAAATGCCAAAGCGTTTGAAAAAAAATTCCAGGATACACAGCGCGCATGACAAGCGTAACAGAAAGCCAGAGACTCAAATGGACGCTCATGGATGAGGGGTACTGAGGCCTCCAGCTATCCACAGTCCACAGCAGTCTCTTGAAAAGTATTTGCATTCTTGCTGAGCTCCCACTGTCTGTAGGTTCAAACACAGTGTCTGCGTGGTTCAGGGAACAGCTCCTCAGAAATCGATTTAAAGAGCCCTTTATATCGATATAAAGGGCATTGTAGTGTGGATGGGTACAGCGTTAAATCGATTTAACGCTCTTTAAATCGATTTAAACGCGTAGTGTAGACCAGGCCTTGGAGTGGAATGGAAGGAGTTAATCCTTCTGCTGGCTGCAGTTGTTTGTAACCAGTGTGAAAGACAGGAGATGTCTTGTCTATGACCAAGACAAGAAACAAAACGCAAGCCTGTTATTCACTTTGGGGAGGCTAGGGGATGAGAAAGATCGGTTTAGGATTCTCCATAGTTCTGAACTGGGACAAGGAGAAATGCCCAGAGGGAACTGGGGGCAAGATCCCAGAAAAGGGCTATTGGGAGACTTAGGAGAGAAACAGGAGAAGCAGGACATTCAGAATCTCCCAGCAAGGTTCTAAAGAAATTACAGACATGAGAGAGCAAGTGTGTGTGTGCATATGGCTGAGAGCCCAAGAGAACTAGTACCTGAAGCCCTAACACAAGGGTAATTGGGAAGGAAGCCTGGGAAAGAGAGTAAATGGACTTCTTGACACAGGGGAAATTAAGATTTAAGAAGAACTAAAACGACCTAGGATACCCTGCTCTAATGTCAAGTGCTGAGTACCTATGTTCCAATAAACAGCCCAAAGAAAGAGGAAATACGCTGCAACATATGGAGGGGGTACCCTTTGTAGTACCAACAAAGAGGAAATTAAGATGCTGACATTCAGACACAGAGTCAGGGTAAGTCAATCATCACACACAACCTGAAGTGAGTCTGAGAGAAACTTCAAAATAAGTTGTGTTATATACAAGCAACTAATAGATTAACACTTGTCCTGTTGAAGACAATAGCAAAATTCCCATTGATTTCAATGGATGCAGGAGCAGGACCCAAACTAATGCAGTAACAGGAATCAGACAATTTAATTACAGTTCCCTTTTCCTTAGGTGTGGAGAGCACAACAGTCTCATTATATGGCTGTAAAACATACGTAACCAAATTCTGTTGCTATTCCTGTTTGAAACTAGGTAATTCACACATGATTTATATAATAATAATTATACTCCTTTGATTAAGCAAATAAAAACAAAATAGGTCAAAATATAAAATTTCATGGCCTTTAGGCAAAACTGCAGCAGTTCAAATGACTTCACTTTCACTAAAATGAAATCACTTCCTTTTCCAAACACTTTAGGTTTTAGTCCAGGGAGTTTCTTAGATAATGGCAATCCTCGAGAAACAAATTTATTGGGAAAATAAGAAACCCAGGGGGTTAAGCAATCTACTTTATAAATGTCGTGGCAAAAGGGAGGATTGGCTTTGCCAAACATTAAGCACTATTACAAAAAACAGTCGGACTAGAAACCTGATGGATAACACCAAATCCTAAATAGCACTCCGTAAAAATAGAACAGACTAGGCATTTAACCTGTTATCTCCCCATTGAAAATTTCTGCAATATTAAGCTTTTAACCTTTTTCCTTCAATCTAGTTTCCTTATTTTAATATCTGAATTTCAAGTTTTATTTTGACTATCATTGAAGGGGTTTCTCCATCCTCAGTATTCAAAAAAAGTTCCCAAATTTCTTCACATCAGTCAATAGTTTGAAGGGAGTCACTCCCCTTCTGCCACTTTGCTATGGTAATTCTAGAAGGACTAGGAGATGAGTGATCAGTTCTGTAGGACTTTTATAAGACACAATTTTCAGGACAATCTAGTAAAAATACTAGGACAGATATTTGGATCTAAACATGAGATAATGAAAGACTTTAACAGATATCATCAACTGATATGAAAAAAGATGGAGAAGAGTAGGAGAGTATCAATCCCAATATGAGATCAAGACCACAAAGTTGAAGAAAGTGACTAGTAGCAAGCCTCCTCAATACAGCATTAGGGATTTACACAGACCAATTTAGAATTGTGTGTTTGCATATATACCAAGTATTTTTATTTAAATTGTAAAACAAGGTTTATAAGATTTCTGTTTAAAAGAATGATCTTCATAAATAAAATCCAAAAAAAGAAGAAAAATGGGTAATCCACATTTTCTGTTATATTTGAATAATAAACCCTGATTAAGAGGTCAACCCAATGCTAAATTGAGTCAACCAGACAATCCACTTTATGGACTATTTATTGAAAAGGCATCAAACTTTGTCTGAGAAAGAAAACTATTGACTTGGTTGAAAAATTCACACTCACAACTTTGAGAAAGGTGTGGGTTGATGCTACAGTATTACCTATCATATATTCTATATTTCTATATTGCACGTTCACAATATTTGATTTTCTTAATAAACATGATTTTTTCCCTTGGATAAGAAATGCATTGTTGAATGGACTTATGCAAGTGTCTTTAAATAATATGTGGTACATCACTTTTGAATGAAAATCTGATATTTTCCTGCTGTCTTCTGACCACCAGCTAAAAGGTGAAAGCAAACCTGAAGAATGAATTTCAGTGCAGTTGAGTATCATGCATGACATCACGAGGGAGATCTTGGGCAGATAAACCCAGAAACAGAATGAGAATCACACAAAAACAAGATCTCCATGTGTCCTATAAATACCGAGCACACAGAGACTCTACATTAGTCTCCAACGGAGGTCCCCTTGGTGACTTCAGAATGATGAGCACCCAAAGAACCTAGGCAGGCAGCAAAAAAAGCCAGCAGATGGTTCTAAATGAGAATAAAGACAGGTGACTAACTAGTCTGAGAGGAATAAAAGTAAAACTGGAACACTGCCATGGTGTTATCATTTTTTGTAGAGCCACCTGGAGGTGTTGCAGACTTATCTCTGAATGCCAAAAATGCATAGTGCCCATCTGGCTAACCCTAATAAATTTCCTTCCTTCATTACGAGACTATAAAAGAATAGAATTCCCTTAGCTCTACTCACATGCTTTCAGCAGATCTATTTGTTTAAAATATTTATATGGGTCAGGCAGGGCTTCACAACAATTTCCTTTAAGTACAACAATGCCATAAGTTCACATTTGGAAGCACATACCATATCAGTAGCAATAATAACTAGTAACTGTAGGAAGCATCAACACTATTTTTTTAAAACACAGAATTTTGGATTTATATTTCCAAAATGATTTTAGGAGGATATGGTTAGCTAGTCAAAAGACTAATGGTAATTCCCTGCACTACTACATAGGATGCACAGCTGAGGAAATCTGCCACATTTATGAAGGAGGATGGACCATGTACAAACCAAGGGAAGAATGAGTCCATAAGAATGTATTGTTACTCAGTTCTCTACATTCCCTGCCTCCTATAAATCTTAGAAGAACTGACTGTACAATTTAAAACTATATATTTCTCCTAAGCAGTTTTCACTTGTGCAACTGACACTCACATAGAAGATGGCCATAAACGTCATTGATCTTAATGAATGGTGGGTGTTGCTTTTCCACAAAGATAAATGTATTTTTCAACAAATTTTTCTTGTGTGTTGGACACATATAGATTTTTCACTGACTTTAAGCATGTGCTGTATGCCCTCTCTTTCCATTATATTTATGACCACTGCAAGGATGTTTCTAATCGTAATTACTGCTGGAGTTCCCGTAGGTCTTCCTGAGAGTATCCGGCAAAGTAAATCTTTACAATATGTAGTCTTGTTCTATAAAGGTGTCTGGTTATTAGAGCCCCCTTTCCCAATATCAGCCATACATCTGCTTTCTGGGTAAAATGTTAAGTTTAGGGCCTTCTCCTGCTTAAATCAATGTCAAAACTCCCATTGACTTCAGTAATGCATGGTCACGTTCTTAGTACGTTAATAATAAAAGAATGCCCTTGTTCCCTAACTCAGATATATTATTTTGGCACTAGAGGACGCAAAGATACCAGGGGCGGACAAGTCCCATTAATTAAATCACACATCAACCAAATTATCTACAAGAGCAGGTCACAAATGGATTTTTGTGGGGTGGTTGGTTTCGTTTGTTTTTTCTCCCAAAATGGCTTTCATTTTCATCAAAAGTTTACTACAATTGTTTGGATTTTCATTGAAAACCCCAAACCTGAAAATGTTTCAGATTTTGGTGCCAAACCCCGCCCTCCCCTTCTCCCCACCAAAAAAATATGGTGGGGCGAGGGGGAATGGCTGGGCAACTCCACAGAGATGACTTTTCCACCTGGGACAAATTACTTTTCTGAAAGGGGGAATAACTAATGCTTAAGCTGTAGTGAATTTGTCCCATTAACTAATTAAGGTAACAATCATCATAATAATAGATATTTCAGTTACTCAATTATTTTCATGTGTTAATTCCAAAGCACTTTATAAAGGAAGGTAAGTATCATTGGGGGAAATTTTCCAAGGCACAAAGGGCAGTTAGGCGCATGACTCCTATCCCAATGGAAATTGAATGCCTAACTTCCATTTGTGCCTTTGAAAATCTCCTCTGTTATCTCCATCTCACAGCTGGAGAAACCAAAGCACGGGAAGGTGAAAAAATTTGCCAAGGTAACACATTAGGTTACTGATAGAGGCCAGAATAGAACACAGCTCCCCTTACTCCTACTATCCGGTCCATTTGGCCACATTGCCTCAAGGTAGTCTCAAGGTAATACTTATAGCTCACTTCAGCACCTGCTAAAGCCCCAGTGAATTAAACAATTAAATAAAACAATATATTGCTGTTTTGTTTTATCCTCATCTAACACCCAAATATTCTCCTGAAGGAAAGCACTCAAGTTGTCCCTTACTTCTCTATCCTATGCCTGACAGAAACAGAATTTTCAATTTAAAAAAGTTCATAATTTGCACTAAAGCATAAAAGCAAGTGAGAAATTAATAATTTGCCTGCCCTGCCCACTTCCTAAAAGCACATGCAGAACTAGGACCGATATAAGCTAATGAATCAGAATTCATAGAAAGAAGAGAGCAATTAAGTCACCTAATCTATCCTTCCTGCTAGTCCTAAATTGTTCCCTAAAGTAGGGGTTCTCAACCTTTTTCCTTCTGAGACCCTCCCACAACATGCTATAAAAATTCCATGGCCCACCTGTGCCACAACAACTGTTTTTCAGTAAATTAAAAGCCAGGGCCAGCATTAGGGGGTAGCAAGCTGAGCAATTGCTCAGGTCCGCATGCTGAAGGGGCCCCATGAAGCTAAGTTACTCGTCAGTGGGGCAGCAGATCTCAGGATTCGGCTTTCTGCCCTGGGTCCCAGTGAATCTAATGCTGGCCCTGCTCTCTGGTTTATTTTGACTGACTCCCAGAAACCTAGTCGCAGCCCCAGGTGGGCTCAGACCCCTGGAGAGAACCGCTGTCCTAAAGCTTGTGAAAATATATTTATGTTATCACATCCCGCCCCCCAAATCACTGCAAATGCTAGACATTCACATATCATAGTGGTTAGTGTTAATGTCTTTTTATTTTGAAAGATAATGTCTTCCTCAGAAATAGCATATGTTCCATGCTATATGGCAGTTAAGATTTTTTTTTAAAGTTGTCTCCTTAATTCAAACCAAACTACTCATCTTCCAAATGTGGTGTTATGTTGCTCAAGATAATCTAAATAAGAAACAGAAAAAAAAGATTACAGCACTATGCAGAATAAATGTAACCTGCTCTCTGGTGAATGCACGCACAATACAATGGGCATTTTGTATTAGGGGACTTCCTTTTTACTCTTAGGCAAGAACATCACAGTATAAGTTATATTTAACTATCAGCATTACTGTTTATAGTATGTATGTTGTTGCTTTGCTCTTGGATAAAGGTTAACAAAACAGGGAACCATTTCAGCATCTTGAGACACGTCTCTTGGTTTGGAGTTGTTGTTTTCTTGAGAGGTCAGATCTAAGTTCAGTATGGAAAATTCCTAACTATTAATAAGTGGTCCAGAGTAAAGTCACATTATTTAGCTGCCTCGTCCTTTAGCATAAAATAGCTCCTTGTGTCAGTGAAATATTGCCACATGTGACTTAATAGTCTCCCCGGTTAATATTTAATCAGCAAGCAATACAAAAATAGATGTAGACATACACTAACCTAAATTTAAAGTAGGCAGAACCATACGATATTTCCAGCTATGTTGTAAAATCATAGGAATATAGATATGTTCCATTTTGAGTTGCCAGCCATTATTCCACCTACACAGATTGTATTTTCACCAGAAAAGAAATTAATCAGCAAAGCAAAAGCTTGCCCTTAATTAAATCACATGTATAAGGGCCTCATCGAAAGCCCACTACAATGAATGAAAAGACTATTATCTCAATTAAACTTTTAAAACACCACTGAATTCTATCATCTATTCAATTTTTATTCACACTAATTTTTTGCATTTGGATTTTCATTAATGGTGACATAGGTTAAGAATCAAGACGTCATCTAGTTTCAGAACCTTAAAAATAGGGGAGATTCAGTCTCATTGCTGTATTTCTGTGAGTTCATCAGTTCTTGACATGGCTACTGGTTACTTAGGCTAAGTCTACACTACCATGGGATCAACGCTGCTGTAATCAATGCACCAAGAGTTGATTTAGCAGGTCTAGTGAAGACCCACTAAATTGACAACAGAGCACTCTCCGGTAGACTCCAGTACACTCCGCCAGGAGTGAGAAGAGTAAGGTAAGTCAATGGGAGAGCATTTCCCGTCGACCACCGCGGTGTAGACACTGCAGTAAGTCAACCTAAGCTACGTCGACTCCAGCCACATTATTCATGTAGCTGGAGTAGCATAACTTAGGTCGACTTACCGTGGTAGTGGACATAGCCTTAAGGTCTGAACCAATGCCTATTCAAGTCAACACAAAGGCTCTCATTGACTTGAATAGGAATTGGATTGAAACTCTAGTCAAATCTCTATTTAGATATTCAGCACCACCAGTATCTGTTACCACCCAGCAGACAACAGTGTCAAAGCCTAATGAGCATTGCATAGGAAATTCACACAAAAACACTGTTGTCTCTTAAATGAAACAAGAGACTTAGCTAGGTGAGCACAGCAATTGTCAACTTGTAACAGAAACGACCTTGTTGTTGTCTAAAACCTTTTATTCCATCTACAGAAGGCCATGATCTAAAGTGAAAAAAAGCTGTTTAAATATAGTTCCACCAAAACTTTATAAAACTGTTTGGCTGACCAGTGTGCGTCTCCTCGCACTCCAGGAGAATATGAAAAATGTTGAGTGGAAAAGAATGTCTTCTCTGTTGTATTGTCTCTCTCTCCTCATGATATATGGATGACTGTCAACTGGAACTCCAGAAAGGGTTGGAGGTGGAGCTAGAGCAAGGGTAAAAAACAGATGAGATGCTTCTTTCATCCGAGTACCCAGAGCACCAAGTGAAAAACTCAGGAGATAATACTGCTACATCCTGTATTATGTCACTCCTGCTCTTCTCTTCAGCATCTACTCAGAAGAACAGAAGCCAATGGCTATGCAGCTGCAGTAAGGACAATACTGCCAGACAGACAGGCACTAGCAGAGAAGCAGCTGTTCCTAAAGGTTCCTGTCTCCATGAAGGAGGCAAGTGCTTTCATCAGAGATTCTTGAGATCCACAATGATAAAAAGTGAAGTGACTTCCAGACTCTGTTTCCCCCAATCCTCATCTCATGGCAAAGAGAATAGTGGTAGGAAAATTCTGAAAGAACCTTGCACTATTTTTCTCCTACTTAGCCCTCTGTCACAGAGTCATGGGTCTGATGCTCTGGAACTGCTCTCTATGAAGCCAGACAGGACTCTGGGTTAGAGCGACACCCCTCAGGGCATGCTGTCCAGGGCAAGAAGCCTTTTCGGCTATGGCCTTCCTGGATCTGACCTCAGAGCATTCAGCACCCCTGTTCTCACCATGCACTTCCTGCAGCAGGTTCACCTAGATGGGACCCCTAGGGAAACTGGAAGGGCCCTGCACCCCAACTTTGCAGTCAGCAGTGACTCTCAGCCACCATGTAAAACAAACGGTTTATTAGTTGATAGGAACACAGTGTAGAACATAGCCTGTTAGAACAAAAAGCAGGAACATTCACCAAAGACCATCTTGGGGGGACCCAGGGCCTGGAGCCCCCTGGGCGCCCCCTGTGATTCCCCAACAGGATACTGACCCACTTCCAGAGGCCCAACCTCCAACACGCCCATTGCTTCTCTTCCAGTCTTTTTCTTGCTTCCTGGGCAATGTGTCACCTGGTCGCATCCACCTCCTGGTTCTCAGGTTACGAACGGCACCATCTATTGCTTACATGCAGGCAGCTTGAGCAGCCTCACCTGCCTCTGGGGGTCTCAGCAAAGGTCACGCACCCTTATTTCCACTACCTAGGCATTGGTGTAACATACCAGGAAACTGAGGTACAGGCAGTATTCATGCAAAACAGTAAGACTCACATACACACAACACAACAAGAGAAAAAAACCCTTCATCACACCCTTTCCTGAGAGTGTTTCTGCATGCAGAGGTGATCCAGCCCAATATTAAGGCCTTCTTTAAAAAGTGTGTTAGAAACTAATTATACTGAAACCAGGTTTAAACAGTTTTTAAACTCAGCTCCTAGCCCACTGTATATGAGGCTGTGGAACAATGTTGAGTAAGGTGTAGATGAGCTACACACTATTGCTTAGGAATCATGAATGATTCCCGTAAGTTCATCCAGCTATGGTTGTTGCTATGATAGTCTGTATGACTCACCTAGTTTTTAACATGCTGTTGGTTCACCCTCTGCTTAATAGAAGTCCATGTAGCTGAAACATTTAGAGTGGTGCCCATAACTTGTACTAAACAAATATATAGTCATAATTTTTAAATTAAATTTACTTCGACTTTTTTTTAACATAATACAAGAAGGCGTTAGTGTTTTAGCATAATTCCCCATTTTTGATAGTGTGCCTCTTTTCTGTTGACTCAGTAAATTGAAAACTAATGCAATACTAGGTATGTCTTCTCTCATCAACATGGGAGTAATTCAGGCTTTTGTCTTCCATTTCTTCTAATGGGAGATACAAGCATAAAGAGCTCTCTATTCCACAAGGAGAAAAATCGAACCTGATGACTTACACAAATAGTGTATATACACAGTATGCTGAAGCAAAGTGGATCTATTTAAAGAGTCTCTATTGTAATTCATATTCCATCCCAAACTGCTAAACAGGCAGAGAAAACACCTTTACAAGGGCAAATGTATTAATCCAAAGTGCAGTAGTCAGTGGTATATTGTAGGAGATAAGCAAGACAGGTTTTCCAACTGAGAGTTCATTCCACTTCCTTCCACCAGTATCAGAAGTTGGAAACATATAAAGATTCACAAGAGTAAAATGGCTCTGTCAACAAGGCTCGAATAATCACAATAACTATTTCAATAAAGTTAGTCTCATTGCAATAAAAAACTTCACAAGGCAAGATAAAAAGAAAATGAGATTCTACTGCTGCACGTTTCCAGTTTGTTTTCTTTTATTTCAGTCTTTTTAGTAAACTTATTTATCATATTTCTCAACTACTCAGTTCATATTTCATTAGAACCTGCAATTTACAACAGGTTGGTGGGTGGTTGTACCTCCACAGAGCCCCATTGACTTTAATAACACTCTGAACCAGTTGAGTCTTCCTGTATGTTGTAAATTGCAAGATCAAGGCCTTAATATTCACTTTTTAAAAATAATTAAAAAAATATATCTTCATGCATTGTGTAAGCAATTTCCCATGAGCAAAATATAACAATTTCCCATAAAATATTCCCCAGTTTTAAACTCTGATGGGGAAAACACAGTTACCAAAGATAGAGTAGCAGTGTTATAAATATTCTGTTTGGATTATTGAAATATTTGTCATATTTGCATTAAAGAAACTCCAGAATTACACTTCTGGCCTATCTAGGGAGGATAAAAACTATAATAAGAAATACGATTTTCTTCAAATCAGAGAGTTCCCAAGTGGAAGTCATAACGTGGTGCTAGAAATTACGCTGCTGAGAAAAGGTCCATCGGGCATTTTATAAAATTATTTGAAGTAAAGTTCCATCTACACTATTAAACACAGACCAAGATGTAATATGAATTGGTCTTATCTGGATCAATGGGACCAAGTCTTGTTCTAATTACATGAAGCAACTGTATATTTCTTCTAAAACAAGTCAAGGCTAGAGCATAGTGTGGTCTCATTCCTCCATGCAAGCTCAAACTAGTCATGACAATATTGTTTTTAAACATGTTTGAACACTATCAAACTTAACACGTTAAAGGGGTCTTATATCTTCTTAGTTTTCTCAAAGCAGGGCCAACCCAAAGATGTGTGAGGTCCCAACCAACACAGAGAAAGATTATAAGAAATAGGGCCACAAGTTGTTGGTCCTTCTGGTCCTCTGTCAAAGAGTATAGAAAAGTCTGAAGTAATTGCAATACAAATAATAATAATAAGTTTCCTCTACCTTTGTACCCGCTATTGGAAAAAGATAATACATCTAAACACATGAGTTCCAAGACTCCCAAAATAGATGCTTATCTTATTTGTCTGTAATGCTAGTCCTGCATCAAACCCTATAGGGCTTGACAACACTGATTTGCTTCCTCCAGGAACAGCACAGAGAATCAAACACCCTAGAAGAACTTTTGCTTGAAAAGATTCCAGAAAACAACACACTTAAATCATCTCAGAGAACTCTTCTGTGTCCCCAGATGCCAAAAAATAATATTTACTTCCAATGCCAGCATTAGTGAAACATATGAGAGGAACTCAACATACTTATCTTTACAAAAAAGCCACTGTACTTGGAGACATTTTCTTGACAAAACAAAAACAAAAAGAACGCATTTCCAGCCAAGATAAATGTCTCTTGCTGGCTGACAAAAGATACAGTAGGCTAAGAAAAGCAAGAAAATAACAAAGAATCCATGCTTTATTATTAATGAAGTGCACTTAGTGTCATTATGCCTTGGGCTCCCTATGATACAACTACAATCAATAAACATTGCATTTCTTTATGTACTAAGACAATCTGAGCTAAAGAGGAAGATTTGCCTCTTGCTTTTTCTTTATAACCATTTGGGGAACTGCAGTCTGTGGAATGTTTAAGACTCAACTTTCACATACAGCCTGCAGGCTCAACCACCAGGGGTTTTGAAATGAGAAGTGAGAACAATAAGGCAACCAGGGTCAAATGAACAGAGGAGATAATAAGGAAAAAAAGTAAATCACTTTAATAAGGAGAAGTCAGACTTTGTAAGGCTTTAAACAGTATTCATTTAAAATCAATAAAAAATACTACACAGTGAATCTGGGGAAAGAAATCAGAATAAGTACGTTTTCCTATCCTCAGTGCAAGTCTTAATTCAACCAATGGATTTTTCCATTAATTATAGCTTCGATATTATAGTAATTGACTAAAAAAAGAAAATGAATGAATAAAATGTCTATACCACAGTGAGAGAGAGTTTAGATTTCACCGGCCTTACTGAAAAAAGGACTGGATGAGGAAGGAAGAGAATAAACTATACTGTAAACACAAACAGCAAAAACACATAGAAATTCCCACCCAATCTTTTTTCACCAAGTAGCGTCCCCCTGTTCATAATGCACTTCCTCCGTGATACCAAGGCTAACGTGCCAATGTAAGAAACAGGTAGCTTCTCATATTTAAAATAACTTCCATATAGATTAGATATTTGACCATTTCCTGGTCATCTCCTATTTTGAGATCTACAGATGGACAGATACAGCATGCAGATCATGAACTCCACAAGGAAGGGACTCTGTCTTCTTTTATGTTTGTAATGGCTCAGTGCCCACTGACAGCCATTAATAAATTAAAATAAAAGTGAATGAATGCCAACATTTCTAGAACGATATGCTTTACAATGAAAGTAAGAGCAATAAGCTATACAGTATGGTGCTTAGAAACTTTAGTGATGGAAGCACTATAAATACCCTTCCAGACCCAAGAAATAAAAAAAAAAGTTCAAAATGAAATACATAATTTTTATTGTAAACATGGATTAAAATTTTACAAAAAATCTTGAATTCGTTATTTTCACTTTGCATCTGATTTTGTATACTAAAAAACATAGACCATCACAAAGCAGCATCTCCAAATGAAATAAAAGGGAAATAAGTGTGCAAATCACATGCATAAAAATTATATGTTGTAGGTAAGAAAAATTCTAGGAAGCAAGGAGAAACAAAAGAAGTATAATACCAAACACTGACGTCAAGACAGATCTTGGAAGCATACTTGGGAAAAAAAATACCCCACACCCCAATGTTTCTGAAGCAGTAAGTCTCAATTCTCTCCACTGTTCCCTAGAGAATCCTACATTAAATTCTGCTGTATCTGTTACACTTTGTCAGTCAATCACTTAGAACAGGGGCGAGAAAACTTTTTGGCCTGAGGGCTGCATTGGGTTTCATAAATTGTATGGAGGGCCAGTTAGGAGAGGGCGTCGTGGCCCTGCCTCCAGCTCTTATCTGCCCACCCCGAGACTCCTGTCCCATTCAACCCCTCCTCTCGTTCCTGATGGCCTTTCAGATCCCCTGCCCCATACCACCACCCCTTCTTCCCGTTCCCTCACTGCCCCCAGAAACCCTGCCTCTGACTGCCCCCTGCCATCCCATCCAACTCCCCTCCTTCCTGACTGCCCCCTGGGGACCCCTGCCCCAATTCAACCCCGTTTCCCCCCCCCAACCACCATCCACACTCCCGCCCCCTGACCACCACCCCAAACTCCCCTGCCCTCTATCCAATCCCCCCGCTCCCTGCCCCCTTATCGCGCTGCCTGGATCACCAGTGGCTGTCGGCGCTACAGCTGAGCCGCCTGGATGGAGCTGGGCCAGGCTGCCGACACCGCCACCACACAGCACAGAGCACTGGGTCAGGCTGGGCTCTGCAGCTGCGCTGCCCCAGGAGCTCACAGCACGCCACCCAGAGCATTTCGCCGGAGGCGGAGTGAGAGAGCTGAGGTGCGGGGGGGAGGGGACACCAGGGGAGGGGTCAGAGGCTAGCCTCCCAGGCCAGGAGCTTGAGGGCCAGGCAGCACAGTCCCGTGGGCTAGATGTGGGCCCCGGGCCGTAGTTTGCCCAACTCTGACTTAGAACCAGATTCTGCTATCCTCTCTCATGTTGAGGAGTCACTTATTCATCAAGTAGTTCCTTTGGTTTTAATGGAACCATTTGATGAGAATGATGTAAATTAACACGAATAAAAGTGGCAGAATCTGTTCCTTACCAGTTTCTTGGTACCTCCACTACCCTGAATCCCATTACTTCCTTCGATAAAGTATTAGGGATGAAGAAATCATTAACGTTATACGAAGGTTAAAGGCAGGAGTCTAGCATGGCCCTCCAAATATGAAAACAGACTTAGTTTTCTATTTTAAAAGAAGAAGCTGAGAAGGTATGTTCCTGAAGGCAAGATTACTCATGCTAAATGGCTGATAGCTGAGAAAGGGGAGTAGTAGAAAGATCAATTTCTGTGTGAACTACTTACTTGCATCAAGAGGTGTTCTCGTCTCAGTTCTAATTCCTTTTCTTTGTCTGTAAGTTTTGGTCAACCTACTGGTTCTGATCTTGCCTTTCCTTCAGAAGGCTTGAGACACAAACTCAGTATCTTCTGCGGATAAAAGTCTAGGGAGAGAAGAAGAAAAGAAAAAGTCGTCCTTTTTGAGGTGATAGTGAATATATAGAGTATTACCTACATCTGTCTATCCTTATGCTTCTGAGAGACTTCCCAGACCCTCAGGAATTTCTACTAAATTGCAGGTCTTCCACTAATATCATGACTGTAGATTCTGCAGGTTCCATGGCCACAGGCATTGCAGCGATGAAAGGTCATATTGTTTAGAATAGTGAAAGAATACTGATTCCAGAAAGACTGCAAATAAGTTATTGCTGGAAGTCTATTGTTATTATAATTCCCTGAATGTATGGAATACAATATATTGCTGATTTTTTTTAAATAAAATTAAGTTTTGATCCTTTCCCCACCCCCACTTCCAGACGCTTCAAATAGCTGAGAGAAACCCAGATACTGCTTGTGAGTCAGATGACAGAAAAGTATCACACTTTTTGATTTTCTCATTTTAGGTGGGCATAATACTGTCTGGTCTGCCTAGAGAATCACTGAATCGACTAGAGCATGAAAATATGGTCCCTGAAACTCATCAGCTATAGGAAATGGATGCCAACAAACAGGACAAAAGCCTGGAGAAAAACATATCACAGAGTAATGTCCATGGCAAAAGTGAAGCTTTTTTAAAAGAAATTTATAGCAAGAGGTTTTTTTAAACTGCAATCACGGCAGCATTTTTTAAAGATTTCTGATCCTACTTGTGTTTAACCCCTGGGTCGGATATTCTGAGTAAGCCAAGAATAAAGTGGTGACTCTGAGCCACAGCAAACTTCAGATTCAGTCAATCTGAAAAAAAGTATCATTCCTTGTTTTCCAGAACTATAGTTTGCTTTCTGTGCTAAAATCTCAACATCAGCTAAAATAGGAAGAAAAATGAAACATGTTAAACATGTTAGCTTGGCTGAATGACAACTGTGGAAAAATATGATGAGAGCATAAATCACCAAGGAGAGAGAGAAATCGTTTATAGATTGTCTCTGAAGGATATAACTAGGGGTAATGCGATTAAATTAGAAAAGGAGAAGGTTTAGCTAAATGAGAGAAAACATTCCCTAACGGTGAGATCTATTATACAGGGGAATATTCTCCTCAAGGGAAGGGAAGGTTATTTATGACTGGACAAAACACTAAAAAGTATAACATAGAAAATGGTTCTGAATTGATGCAGTGACAGACTAGAACACCGAACAAGCCAAGTCCATCTCCGATTTCTATAGTTAAATTTGTCAACAAGATTTCCTTATGCCAAATGACCAGGCAATGAAAATACCCTCACTGCTTGCAGAGTTTCTGTCCACAAAAAATATCTGAAACAATACCAGTATTAAGGTTAGTGGTATCTCTCAGGTTTGGTATAACTACGACAAAGTGAGCATCCTTAAGGATTACAAATACGCTAATTTATATCTTCTGATGTCCTGAGTTCCAGTCTAATCCTTTCACCACAAAACCATCTCTAGCACTTTTCACTCAAGGATTGCAAAGCACTTGACAGACATCAAGACCTAGTTAATTTCCTGCAGAAATGCCTGTGCCATGGGAAAACCTACTTTTGTGCAAGGTTTTAAGGGCCCAATCTTCAGCACATATTCACTTAAAAGAGACAGTGATGGTGGCTTCATGGTAGGAGTATGAGGCAGGGCCATGGAAGCTAGGAGTTCAAGCCCCTGCTCACAGCTTCCAATAGACAAATGCCAGCACTTTGAAAGGGATATAAAGCCTCATGCTTCAGGCTGTAATCCCATTTCTGAAGATTAGGTTTTAGGGAGGAGATTTTGAAATAGTTGGTTTCATGGGAGGTGATTCTCCCACGTTTGACTTCTTTGGGGTTTCGCACATTTTCCTCTGAAGCTGGCCACTGTTGGAGCCAGTAAATTGAACAAGATGGACCACAAGTCTAACCCAGCATATTACTGAACAATTAAAAAATAAAAAAAACCAAACAAGGCAAGCAGGAAGAAGTGTATTGATATGTGATCAGCATCCTGCAATAGGATTCATACATAACTAGAACTTCTCCTGTGGGATCAGAGAGACGGAAGAGTTTTCTCTTGTTATTTCTTCCAATGTAAAAAATTTAGGGAGGAATTTTCAGAAGTGCCTATGTGATTTAGGATCAAAACTACTATTGAAGCTCAAAGGTCCTGGTGCTCCTAAGTCACTTAAGTGCTTCTGAAAGCCACCCCCGTTCAGTTCTGTTTCTGTAGGCAATTACAGGGATATAAAGAAATTACTAACTTTAGAAACAGAGTTATTCAGAACATGCATTTGTTATGATGAAATAATCCTACCCAATGTGGGCAACAGAAAAACACCTTTTTAATTATAATCAGCTATGATAATATTGGCTGAGAGCCAAATTCTGCCTTAATTTGCATTCCTAATTTTCAATGGATGGTATAGAATCCAAACAAGAGCAGAACCTAACTCTGAGTGGAACTGTCTATCATTGCGATCAAGAAGCAAGAGTGATTAAGATTAAGGAGAATCAGAGCAGCAGCAGGAGGGAAAAGAGGTTATCAAGTTTTTAGAAGTTGAAAAACAGTAATTAAAAAAGATGATAATATCATGACAATCAATTATCATTCCAACCCCAAAAGAAAAATAATCAACATGAATAACATTATAACAGGAAAGCACATGCTCTCTCAAAGTGTTGAGTGCCATGTCATAAAGCTGAAATGATATACCGAAAAGAATAATTTAGGCAGCATATGACAAAGCTACAAATACGCCCTGGAGAATGTAACAGCTGCTCCATTTCACACAGTTCTATAGTCTCGGCAGGTATTTTGTTCAAATTCATTTTTCTGCTACTACAGATTTAGAATATTATCAAGTATGCCAGATGCTTATGTTATTACATCATTCTCAAACTGCTCATTTATCTTAAGATATAAGGCAGAGAGAGGGCCAGCCATGTTTCTTTCTTCCAAATCTGAACACAAGCAGCAAACACTGCTGTCTAAATAATATATAACAATAAACACCATCAAGGTATCAACCAACAATGTTCAGAAAACCTAGAAATCTGCCTAGGTTTTTTTATGCTAAGATTTTATGCACACCACTAAATTCTCCCCCATATTTGCACATAAACATGTAAGTAAGCAAAGCACAGTTTATACAAACACACAACTGAACCAGTCCTGGTCCCATTTAAAACTGTGAGCTGAGTAAGATAAGAATCAGGACCCATATGTTGAAGACAAGCAACACTTATTTTTGTGCATTGCTTCCAAGAAAAGCAAAAGCAAAACAAATCTATAAAATTAATCACTCTATCCAACAATACCATCAACTTAAAAAAAGAACACATACTTCTGTCTGAATTTTGTTCCTACTGCTTGATTCAAGCAATCTACAATTACTATAACCAAAATAAAAGGGGGGAAAATCGCCTTGTTTAATTTACTTTTGCAGTTGACTGCACTTTGTGTATCATTTTCTTCTGATTTGTCTTTTGTTTTGCATATATGTGTGGCTTTCATACTGAAACAGGAGAATGAAAAACATTTTAAAAATACGGCATGTGGTTGTAAAACCACAAAAAGTATCAGTTGGACTCAGGAGCACAGGTAGTACCTGAAATTATTTTAAAATAATTTATTTAATGACTAGATTAGATTTCAAACTGACAGAGTTCCTGTAAACAAGGTTTGCTTTAATATATTTTGCCTTCTTCCTCATAATTCTTTCATATTTTGGAGATCAATACAAGAACAATAGAACCTCTACTACAATGGTGCCCAAACTTTTCCTGGCTCACCCCCTCCTACCCAAAATGGAATCTGTCCACACCCTCCTCCCCTTTACTTCACAGTTGGCTCAGCAGAGGAGCTTGAGCTGAAGGCAGAGCTGGAGGGAGAACTGAGCATGGGGGAGGAGCTGGGGCTAGAGGCAGAGCCCGCATGGGGGTGGAGAAGGAAGGGGGGTGGAGCTGGAGGAGAGGACAGAGCAGAGCTGCAGCTAGGGCTGAGCTCCGGGTAGAGTGGAGCTGGGCTAGGTGATGTTCCCTCCTTGCACCCCCCAAAATGTTCCTCTGTACCCCCGTGGGGGGGCACACCCACAGCTTAGTGACCAATGCTCTAGTTCCAATGACTGAAAGGAAACTAAATTGAGATGGAGTCATCACTACACTAGCCTGTAAATCTACTTTTACTTACCTAAGCTTTTCCAAGCCTTCCAAACTAGATTTTACTGGCTAAATGAAGACTGCAGGTTGTTTTTTTTTACAATCCCTTAAATATATGAATGAACAAACAAAAAGTGTGGTTATCTCTGAGAATTTTAGGAAGAATGTTAAAGAATCTGCAAATAAAAAAGGAAAATTCCACTTTAATATGTGTTTAGTGTCCCCAAAGAGACGTATACGGCACAGAGACAATAAAAACCCTTAATTTCTTCTATTCATATTCCCTTAATTCATACAGCCAGCCTATAATGCCTCATTCTGTGACCTACAGCTACCAAGCAAGCCCCAAGGAGTATGGTGCTGGCCATGAAAGTTCAGGTAATTGCATTTCTGTAGAACAATTTAAAGTTTCTTAGAACAATTTTAATTTTGTTTTTAATGAAGAATGTTTGAGAAGGTGCTATCTGTAATTAAACAAAATTGAAATTTATTTTAAATTGCTTGCTTGCTTTTCACAAGACCCAAAGGATAGCCAAAATAAAACAATTTGTGTGTGTGTAGCGTATAAAGTATACACACAGAGAGATTATTCTCTCATCAATATTGTGGTATTTATCTGTATTATTTACACACAAAGCATTATTTTATAAACACACTGTAATCTGGATCAGAAATGTAGCTGTTGGAATTAAAAACACACATTATCATAAATTAATAGATTCATGGAGGCTAAGGCCAGAAGGGATCATCCAATCATCTACTCTGACCTCCTGCACATCACAGGCCATTACATTTCACCCAACTATCCCCATCTTAAGCCCAAAGAATGCATAGATTTCAAGGCCTGAAGAGACCATTGTGATCATCTAGTCTGACCTGTACCACACAGGCCATAGAACTTCCGCAAAATAATTATTAGAACATACAGATTAGAAAAACATCCAATTGTGATTTAAAAGTTGTCCGTGATAGAGAATCCACTAGGACCCATGGTAAATTTCCCAATGGTTAATTACCCTCACTGCCAAAAATGTACACCTTATTTTCAGTCTGAAATTGCCTGATTTCAACTTTCAGCCATTTGATCATGTTATATCTTTCTCTGATAGACTGAAGAGCCCATTATTAATTATTTGTTCCCTGTGTAGATACTTACAGGCTGTAATCAACTTATTCCTTAACATTTTCTTAGTTAAGCTAAATAGATTAACATTTATTTCAGCATGAGCTTTAGTGAGCTACAGCTCACTTCTTTGGATGCACAGAATGGAACACACAGACAGGATATATTTATACATACAGAGAACATGAAAAGGTGGAAATACGCATACCAACAGGAAGAGATAATTAAGATGACCCATAGAAGGTGTGAGATCTTAACATAGGTAAATAGATTCAATTAGCATAATGACCCAACCATTCCCAGTCTCTGTTTAAGCCTGAGTTAATTGTATCTAATTTGCATATTAATTTGAGTTCAACAGTCTCTCTTTGGAGTCTGTTTTTGAAGTTTTTTTGTTGCAAAATTGCCACCTTCAAGTCTGGCACTGAGTTGGTTAGACGGGTTGAAGTGTTCTCCCATTGTTTTTGAAGTTATGATTCGTGATGTCAGATTTGTGTCCATTTTATTCTTTTTGCATAGAGACTGTCCGGATTGCCATTGTACATGGGCAGAGGGCATTGCTGGACTGATGGCATAACACATTTAGATATTATTTTTTCTCCTGTGATGATAGCTTCATCTCAATTTGATTAGATTCTCCTGTTGGTATTGCGTATTTTTCACCTTTTCATGTTTCTTTATGTATTGTGATGGGGCTAAGGCCAAGATGGCTACAGTAAAGTACTGAGAAATAGTATGTTAGCCACAGGCCTAAACAAATCCCTAGTACCCTCGGTAACCAATCGCAGTTGCCTCCAGGTTAATCAAGGGCACCTGTGAGCAATTAAGATCTTTCTAGAAGGGCAAGTAGAGCTAGCTACTTTAATTATAACACCTGCAGCAATAAAGCAGGCTAATCAGGGCACCTGGTTTTTATAAAGGAGCCTCACTTTCAGTCAGGCAGGGAGAGCCAGAGGAGAAAGAGTGTGTGTGAGGAACTGGGAGTAAAAAGGCAAGGAGCTGAGAGCGAGGAGAGTGTACCTGCTGGAGATGAGGAGACAAGTGTTATCAGACAACCAGGAAGAAGGTCCTGTGGTGAGATAAAGGAAGGTGTTTGGAGGAGGCCATAGGAAGTAGTATAGGAGTTGTATGTGTCATGCAGCTGTTACAAGGAGGCACTATAGACAAGCTGCGATCACAGAGCCCTCGGCTGGAACCTGGAGTAAGTAGAGGGTGGACCTGGGTTCCCCCCAAACCTCCCAACTCCTGATCAGACACAGGAGGAGATGACCCAGACTGTGGGTTCCACAAAAGGGGAAGATCACTGAGGTGAACAAATCTGCCAATAAGCACAGGACCCACCAAGGTAGAGGAGGAACTTTGTCACAGTATAAATATCTTCTGTCTGTGTGTTCCATTCTATGCATCCGAAGAAGTGAGCTATAGCTCAAGAAAGCTCATACTGAAATAAATGTTAGTCTCTAAGGTGCCACAAGTACTCCTGTTCTTTTTGCAGATACAGACTAACACAGCTGCTACTCTGAAACCTGCTAAATAGATTGTGCTCTTTGACATAAAGGCATGTTTTCTAACCGTTTAATATTCTTGTGGCTCTTTTCTGAACCCTCTCCAATTTTTCAATAACCTTGAATTGTGGGCACCAGAAATGGACACAGTATTCCAGCAGGGGTCACACGCTGCCAGATACAGCAGCAAAATAACCTCTATTCTATTCAAGGTTCCCAGGATGTGCAGCTTTGGTTAGACCGAAGCATTTAGGTCCTCATGAAACTAAACTGTGTGCAATAAATGGACAACAGGAGAGAGACCAAGGTGCCAGCAATGCCCAAAGGGCCCTGCAATAACAGCAAATTGATTAGGCGAGATATGACCAAATATGCCCATAATCTGTGGTGTTCCTACAATGTGGAGCCTTCCTGGGACTGTAGGTTTGGCAACATTGTCTGAATCAGCCACAGGCCTTTATGATTGATATTGGGAGCAGTTCAAAGAAGTACAAGTAATATTGGACTGATATTAGTTATTGACTCCAGGACCATCCTGCCTATCTCCTATCAACCTTTCAACTGCCCAGCCTCTCCCTCTCACATTGCTTTCTCAACTTCCACTTCAATAATCCCTTCCTTGACCCAACTTCAACCCAAAGAGCCCCTTAAGGGTTTATAATACAAAGAACTAACCTGACTTCTAGCTGCCAACACTCTGTCCATGTGGTTTGAATGTTACACCCTTTCCCCTGCCTTTTTTCAGGGTTTGTCTCTTAAGGACTCAAGTCTGCAACCAATTAAAAACACAAGAAATTTTATGCATGACAGCAGTCCTATTAAATTCAACAGGGCTACTTATTTTCATAGTTATTCTGGTGTGCAAGTGTTTGCAGCACTGGAGCCTTAGGACAGTAGTTCTCAGCTGGGGATGTGTGTACCCCGGGGGTAAGCAGAGGTCTTCCGGAGGATACATCAATTCATCTAGATATTTGCCTAGTTTTACGACAGGATACATAAAAAGCACTAGTGAAGTCAGTACAAATTAAAATTTCATACCAACAATGACTTGTTTATACTGCTCTATATACTATACACTGAAATGTGAGTACAGTATATTTCAACTGATTTATTTTATAATTATATGGTAACAATGAAAAAGTAAGCAATTTTTCAGTAACAGGGTACTGTGACACTTTTGTATTTTTATTTTTGATTTTGTAAGCAAGTACTTTTTAAGTGAGGTGAAATATGGGGGGTACCCAAGGCAAATCAGATTCCTGAAAGGGGTACAGAAAGGTTGAGAGCCACTCCCTTAGGACATGTGTTTAACTTTAACAATTCTAAAAGTCTAATTAGGTTCAACTTTCCAAATGCAGGACACTGTGTTTTGGTTAAGAAGTATCCTTAAAATATGTGACAGAAGTCTATCACAAGCCATTTAAAGACACTGATTCTGCACTGAGAACCAAAGAGAGAGACTCCTGTTGAGGTTAGCTGCAAAGGTGCTGGAAACATTTGTATAGTGGAGCTGCTGAGTGCCATTGATCCAAACTGTAAACCCTGTATATGATGGAAACCACTGGCAACACGCATGTACCCCTAGTTTCAGCACCTATGGTCAGTGGAGTGCCAGGTGAGCACAGGGGTCAGCCTGCCTGATTCTCAGTGCAGGATTGGGATCTAAGTGAGGGAATTTACAAATAATTATCATAGAATCATAGATTATTGGGGTTGGAAGGGACCTCAGGAGATCATTTAGTCTAACCCCCTGCTCAAAGCAGGACCAATCCCTAACTGGCCCCCTCAAGGACTGCACTCACAACCCTGGGTTTAGCAGGCCAATGTTCAAACCACTGAGCTATCCCTCCCCTAACCCTTATGGGTAAGGAGTCAATCCTGCAAACATTTACATGTATGTATAAATGTTGCAAGATTGCCCCAATCCTGCAATCAGGTTTGCAGTTGGACTCTTGCTGAACCAAATTTAAAACTGGCTTAATTTTTAAGGAAAGTTTCCTCACTATTGACAAGGCCTGTGGGCTTGATTGTGGTCTCCCACCAGAACAAATCAACAGTAGTATCACTAGAGTTACAGCAAAATAAAACTGATGCACATTAGTAAATAAGCAGTAAAAGCACAAAAATAGAGTGTTTTAGGACTCCAAAGATGTGCAGAGTAAAGTCTCTCTTTTCAATATTTTGTTTGCAGATTAATAATGTGCACGGGACAGAGAGTTCTGGTTTCTAAGAACTTAGCAAACACTATGTTACATTGCTTTAACAGAAACAGGAAGTGAACAATGGAGATTGTAGAGCTGGTTGAAAAATGGAAAAGATTTTATGTGATATTTTGAAATCTTCCATTTTGCAGGAACCAGTTTTCCATGAAACTTTGAGTCTTTTTCAAAAACCAAAACATATTTTTAGCCAAAATCTTGTTCAAAATAGTCATTGAACTTTTAGCAATCAAAATGTTAGGCAGCACCTTGAAACACAATTTCGACAGCAGCTATAATTTATAAAATAGATAAAATCATCATATTGCCTGGGGGAAAAAAAAAAGGTCAAAGAGGTGACCAGTCTTTTTTCCTGAATAGGTCTGCTAGGGGAAGCGGGGGCCGGGGGGAGAGAATACGCTATCAATCAGAAAATTTTTCACTTAACAGAAGTACCAGAAGGGTAGCCCTGTTAGTCTGTATCCTCAAACACAACACAGCTTCCACCCACTTTAACGCTCTGAGAGGCAGGGGGCAGAGTGAAGGGTCTTTCTTCTGAGCACTTCACTGTGCAACCTGGGGCGAATACTCTTAGTCCCTAAATAAATCAAACAGGAACAGAGTAATATTCATAACGCGGGCTGGGGTGGCAGATGGGGGACGTCTCCGGCCCAGAGCAGCCCCCCAGGGGAGGCTGTGAACGCCCATCTCCGTGGCCGGGAGGCTGCCCGCTAGAGGCAGGGGCTGCACACGGGGGAACCACGCGGCGGCAGCGACTCTGGGAAGCGCCGCTACCCCTGCAGCGGCTCCCCCCGCCCGCACCGTATCCTCACGTGGGGGTCCCCAGTCGCCACTCACCGTCCCGCTCGGCTCTCTCGCCCCACGGGCTCGCCGCGGTAGCTGCCCGAGCCCCGCCTGACAAGCCGCGAGCGGAGGCCGCCGACCGGAACCGAGGCGCTGGGTGCCGAGCGGCGGAGCCGGAGCCTGGCAGGTGTGGACCCCGGTCTCCGCCCCGACCCGAGCTCCCCGCGTCCCCGCCCGGGTTGAGGAGGCCGCACTGAGCTCAGGCTCCTGCGCGGGCAGGAGGGCGAAGGGGCCTTCGCGGGAGGACCCAATTGTTCCAGCAACATGGCAGCGTCCAGCCGGGCCCAGGTGCTGCGGCTGTACCGGGCCATGCTGCGGGAGAGCCAGCGCTTCACTGCCTACGGCTACAGGTGAGGCCCGGCCGGGGGGGACACGTGGCCGGGAACCTGCTGGGGGAGGCCGCGGTCCCTCCAGGTCCCCGCGTTTTGGAGGGGCCCCAGGCCAGGTTCTGTCTTAGCCCCCCGATCTGTGTTCCGTGGCGGGGGGCACAGCTCAGGTTCTAGGGCCCGGGGAAGGGGGGTACAGGTCAATTCCCGCTTCCCCTCCATCCGTGTGTTTTACTTGGGTGGTACAGGCCAGGCTCTCTTCCTCGGGCCTCCTGCACTAGGGTGGGATAAACCAGTTTTTCCTGTAGGTCCACTTAATTTTACTGGGTGTGGGGAGCACAACCGGGTCCGAACTCAACCCCTCTTATTCCAGGGGGAGCCTTAGCCTTGCACTGGATGGGAGCAGAGGCTAGGGTCTCTCACACACATCTGAGCTCCCTGTATTCCTCAGAGGAAGGGCACACAGATTCGGGTTCCATCCTTGGAGCCACTTTTTTTGTGCCCCAGGTGCTTGACATGTGGCTGTCCCCCCGCCCAAGCAATGGGGTTTATGGGAAGGCTTCACGGCAGGTCCCTCCGACGCTGACATTCCACCAAGGGGGCATGTCTAGATTACTAGTGCACAACTGGCTAGCTGTATGCCTGATATTGCTTATAGTTATCCAGTTCACTTACTAAATACATAGGGTTGCTCCTCAGTAGTACTGATAAGACTATATAGCAATGATGATATGAAGCTCATTGGAGTTGCTTTATTTTAGATAAGACTTCCAATTGTGGTCCTTCTTACTTTCATGTATCTCCCTTATATTAACCATTTTAAAGCATAGAAATTATGATAAGATGTGCACTTATATTGGATTCTTGGAAGTTTTCACAAAGAGATGAAATCTTTCCCTTTCTTCAGTGAAATGTCTTATAATAATGATTGGAGATATACCTATCTCCTAGAACTGGAAGGGGCCTTGAAAGGTCATCGAGTCCAGCCCTCTGCCTTCACTTGCAGGACCAAGTACTGATTTTTCCCCAGATCCTTAAGTGGCCCCCTCAAGGATTCAGCTCACAACCCTGGGTTTAGCAGGCCAGTGCTCAAACCACTGAGCTCCCTCCCCCAGTCTGTCTCTAAATACTGTAAAATGGGAAATATTATCTAAATACAATTTTTGCTATATTTATGAATTTGAAAACACTAAAAGTAATGGCAACTTCTCGCAATATGCAAACACT
Source organism: Chelonoidis abingdonii (assembly GCF_003597395.2). Lineage (NCBI taxonomy): Eukaryota > Metazoa > Chordata > Testudines > Testudinidae > Chelonoidis > Chelonoidis abingdonii. The sequence continues at coordinate 178,785,463 of NC_133770.1, read as the reverse complement.
AGCACTTCCCTGCAGACCATCTGGAAGCAAGAAAACAATTCTACCTGTTGGGGTGGTGGTTTGTTTTTTTTTTTTTTTTTTACAAGACACCCATCAATGAAGTATATGAGCTGGTAATGAGGATGAATATGTTGGTAGTCTCTTCTGTTCTAAGATAAACAGTTCTACAGCATCTTTAGGGCTCACATAATGTGGTGTTGTGGTATCTTAGCACAAACTTCATAAGGAATGACATTTATTCTGAAGGGGAAAATGCTAAAAGTTAAACTCACTGTTTCATGAATGTAGTGGGAGGATTTTTTAAGAACATATACTGTTGCTTATGAGTCTATGCATTGAGTATGAATCATCTGCTACTGTCTCCCTATTTTACAGTCTTCATTTTTTTCTGAAATATTTACATTTAGAGTCAGACATGGAGTTGAAGATTTTTTTATTACTTCTGTCTTGCCTATTTATGGATGGCAATGTAAATGTTTTCATAAACATATTGTGTACTTGGTCTCCCGATACCACAGTTCCTTCTTCCAATCCCAACAGTTATTTTGCTGCCATCACTGTGAAGGGTAATATTAGTTTCAGCATTACTGACCTCACTACTGATAAGCTTTAGAATAATAATGCACAGGATCATTTCCAGAGTCTGGCAATAAAAACTGTAGGGTGCTCTGAAGCCCAGATGTGTGGACAATGTTTTAATAGCAGGTGAGAATTTAGTAAATAGTAAGTAATTTCATGTCTGCTAGTCTGCTCTATTACACATGCATGTGGTCTAAAGAATAAAGTGTGATTTAAGATGGTAGGGAAAGAATCAGAAGGTGGAAGGTGATGTTGAGGTGTCTAATAGCAATACACTTGGTAGGAATCATCTATGTGTTTTTATTTGATAAATAACATCTTGTTGCATAGGTGTTTTTTCTTGTGTTTTAAATAAAAAAATAAACATCAGTATTACAAAGGTCTCAGCAAACATTTGCAACAAGTATAAAATATAGTTTTTATTTTAGTTCAAATTTGGATAAATTCAAGATCTGGAGAATCAGGGCTTACCTGCAGAGGAACAGGAAAACACTGAAGAACTAAAAATGTCTTAATTAACATAAAGATCTTATAAAAGGAAAACATTGTGCTTCCTGCTCTCCCCCTAAAAGTCTGGTCCTTTTTAGAAGGTGCCAAGGGTTAAATTGCTGCACTCTGAGACCGTTTGCAGGCATAAGACCAGAGTAAAAAGAGAGTAGTCCAAAGAAGCTGTTTACAGATTTTTGGGGCCCTGCATCCCAAAGTTCAGAAGGATCAGAGGGGCATGAAAGAGGAACTTGTTCATAGTTTATTACATTAACTTGAGGTAGGTGTCCGTTTACTTTGTAAACATTTACAGAAATTATCAGCTGATATCATTATTTATTATTTTTATATTGCAAATTATGTACTGGGCTCCCTACAGATTTACATGTTTTAAAAATTAATCTTGCTGAGGGGCTTTCTTATGTATGCCAAAAATAAAACAAAAGATCACACCTTTCCTGCCCAGTGTAGATGGGAAAATGAGGGAAGGAAGTAGTCTTTGGTGGGGAATTTGAGAGTAGATAAAGATTTATTGTGACCCCCAAATTGTGAAAAACAAACAATAAACAGCCTTCCACATGCACTTACTCAAGGAGGCTATCAGATTCTGCCAACTAAGACATAGAATTGGGTGGTGTTAATAAATTGATCATACAGATTATATTTAAAAAAAAATCTTCTGTACTCTCTCAAATAACTAATCATCTTTTTTTTCATGCTATAGAAAAATGTTTTTGTACCATGCTGTTTGATTTTGGTTAAATCAATAATCTACCTCTGGTTGAATGTTCTAAAATTTATGAGTTTGCTCCAAGCAAACTACCAGTTGTTTTGGTTCTTTTTGTGTTGTTTTGTTTTTTGAAAGATTAGTAAGTTGTCACATTTTGCATCTCTTTTAATATCTCCACCTCCCCATTCCTCCTCCTTTCTTTGTGCTTCCAGCCTATCCTCCTGGTGTTTGTGTTATCCCTTTGCTCCTATCTGTGGCATCCGTGCCTGATACGTTTGCATGTTTTAACAATTACTTTTTACTTTCTCCCCTCTTGGCTAGATACAAGTGCTACATACCTTGGTTTTATTCTGTTTTGTAACATAGTTTGATGTAGACTAAAACTGATAATGCAAAAACAGAATGCCACAAGCTATATCTTGATCCATTGTTTATATGTAGTAAATCTTTCTGACCCTACATGAATAATGGGGATAAATTAAGTATCTAGAATCAGTCAATTATATCTCCTCTTGGTGAACACCTGGTATATCATTCAAGATAAATTGGAAAACTGGGACTTAGATTAAACAAGAGTGTGAGAGGAAAGAGAAAATCATTCTCCCTCTGGTGAAAATCTTGGTTTTCTCCATTATGTGGGTCAGCCTTGTCAATCAGTTTACCAAAATTTGATCTGCTAATCTTCAACTTCTTTATTTTTTAAAAAGGATGATTTTATAACATCAAGAGATTAAATTGAGACTGTGTTTATGGACTTCCTCTGACCTGGGTGTTCTCTAGGTTTCTGATACGTGGCGGGTTAGTGAAGTCAAGATCTCCAGCTTCTACTCCTGGATCTTCCACTGATTCCAGTTTGGGCAAATTACTTAATTGTTTGTGCCTCAATTTACCCATTTCTAAAGGTGATATATTCACCAACTTCACCAGGATGTTGCGAGACTTGTATTTGGAAAGTAGAAGTTGTCATTCAGCTTTCTCCAATGTAAGTTTTGATTAGCTAGTGCCAGATCTCCTGTGAATAAGGCTAATGTTCTTGAGTCGATCATGGAATGTTGCTTGTATCTAATGTATCACTGGGTCTCGTTTCAATGATGACATCAATTCTGTGTTGAAACAGCTGGTACGAGCACAATATGTCAATGATCCATCAACCTGTGCAGAAAAAAAGTGCTGAGAAGTTAGTAATATTTTTATTCTGCTTTCAATCCAGTAGCCAACAATGGACACTAATTTAATTGAGCAGTTGGCCATTTCTAGTGGCCCAAAGGCCTAATGCAAATTCTGGTGGTGTGTAGAGCTGTGCATGTGCCTGTTCTCTTCTTTGGATTTAGGCTGAAAGACTTGGATATTTGGATAAGTGGCCTGGCCATCAATTTGTGTATATCAGTGCACAAGCTCATGAATCTAATAAAACAGTGACCCTGTTTCTTTTCATGTGTCAACAAAACTGTAAGCCACAATAAGAACTACAATATCTTTATTCCTGGTTATATATAGAGCACTACCAAATTCACAGTCCATTTTGGTCAATTTCACAGTCATAGGATTTTAAAAATTATAAATTTCATGATTTCAGCTATTTAAATCTGAAATTTCATGGTGGTGCAATTATAGGGGTCCTGACCCATAGAGGAGTTGGGGTGTATGACTGGGGTCTGAGTGGGGCCCAGCTGAGATCACTCAGTTAGGGAAAACTGCAAAGAAGGGGGTAGATAATCATTGAACTGGAAGGGACTTCAAGAAGTCATCTAGTCCTGTCCTCTGCACTCAAGGCAGGACTAAGTATTATCTAGGCCATCCCTGACAGGTGTATGTCTAACCTGCTCTTAAAAATCCCCAATGATGGAAATTCCACAACCTTCCTGGGCAATTTATTCCAGTGCTTAACCACTCTGACAGTTAGGAAGTTTTTCCTAATGCCCAACCTAAACCGCCCTTGCTGCAGTTTAAGCCCATTGCTGCTTGTCCTATCCTCAGAGGTTAAGAAGAACAATTTTTCTCCTTCCTTGTAACAACCTTTCATGTACTTGAAAACTATTATCATGTCTCCTCTCAGTCTTCTCTTCTCCAGACTAAGCAAACCCAGTTTTTTCAGTCTTCTCTCATAGGTCATGTTTTCTAGACCTTTAATCGTTTTTGTTGCTCTTCTTTGGACTTTCTCCAGTTTGTTCACATTTTTCCTGAAATGTGGCTCCCAGAACTGGACACGATACCCCATTTGAGGCCTAATCAGCACGGAGCAGAGTTGAAGAATTACTTCTTGTGTCTTGCTTACAATACTCCTGCTAATACATCCCAGAATGATGTTTGTTTTTTTTTGCAACAGCATTACACTGTGGACTCATCTTTAGCTTGTGATCCCCTATGACCTCCAGATCCCTTTCCACAGTACTCCTTCCTAGGCAGTCATTTCCCATTTTGTATGTTTGCCACTGATTGTTCCTTCTTAAGTGGAGTACTTTGCATTTGTCCTTATTGAATTTCATCTTATTTACTTCAGACCATTTCTCCAGTTTGTCCAAATCATTTTAATCCTCTCTTCCAAAGCACGTGCAAACCCTCCCAGTTTGGTATCGTCTGCAAACTTTCTAAGTGTACTTTCTATACCATTATCTAAGTCATTGATGAAGATATTGAAGAGAACCGGACCCAGAACCGATCCCTGAGGGACCCCATTTTTTATGCCCTTCCAGCATGACTGTGAACCACTGATAACTACTCTCTGGGAATGATTTTCCAAGAAGTTATGCGCCCACCTTATAGTAGCTCCATTTAGGTTGTATTTCCCTAGTTTGTTTATGAGACAATCATTGGAGACAGTATCAAAAGCCTTACTAAAGTCAAGATATACCACATCTGCCGCTTCCCCCCTATCCACAAGGCTCTTTACCCTGTCAAAGAAAGCTATCAGGTTGGTTTGACACAATTTGTTCTTGACAAATCTGTGCTGACTGTTATTTATCACCTTATTATCTTCTAGGTGTTTGTAAATTGTTTGCTTAATTATTTGCTCCATTATCTTTCTGGGTACAGAAGTTAAACTCACTGGTCTGTAGTTTCCTGGGTTGTTTTTATTTCCCTTTTTATAGATGGGCACTATATTTGCCCTTTTCCAGTCTTCTGGAATGTCTCCCGTCTTCCATGACTTTTCAAAGATAATTGCTAATAGCTCAGATATCTCCTCAGTCAGCTCCTTGAATATTCTAGGATGCATTTCATCAGGCCCTGGTAATTTGAAGACATCTTACTTGTCTAAATAATTCTTGTTCTTTCCCTATTTTAGACTCTGATCCTACCTCATTTTCACTGGCATTCACTGTGTTAGAGGTCCAATTGCCACCAACCTTCTTGGTGTAAACTGAAACAAGGAAGTCATTAAGCACCTCTGCCATTTCTGCTATTGTCTTTCTCCCCTCAATGAGTAACAGGCATACTGTATCCTAGGTCTTCCTCTTGCTTCTCCAAAGCTGGTGGATATTTTAAATACTTTGATTTACCAAGACAGCATAAAACAGCTTCTTTATTAGTTCACTTGTTGCCCAGAAGCCAACAGCACAGTTCCCTTGAAGTAACCCAGCCTCAGGCCTCCATCCAAGTACCCAAGTCAAATATGATGAAGATTTCTGAAAGTCTTATTTCATTATATAAAAGAAAAGGTTCTAGCAATCCCAAAGGATCAGACACATTACTTCTCAGGTTAATGAATGTTCCAGATCTTATCCAAATACATGTATACAGCCAATTCTTATTAACTAAACTAAAATTTATTAAAAAGCGAGAGAGGTTATGGTTAAAATATCAGTATACATACAGATGTGAGTTCAGTTCTTGAGGTTCAGATTCATAGCAGAGATGGTGAGCTTTGTAGTTGCAAAGAGTTCTTTCAGAAATAGTCCATAGATTATAGTACAATGTTTATATTTCAGAGTGGTCCAGTCAGAACTGGAATCTCAGTCATTGTGGCTTAGGCTTCCCCTGCATGAAACCTCAGGCAGATCTGAGATAAAAAGGATCAGGATCTTTTATACAATTTCAGGTCTTCCTTGACCAGTTGGAGTCTCTTGGGAAACAATAGGTAATCAGGGTATCTTTGAAGTGGGTCCATCACCAGTACTTAACTGTACGAATTAACATAAAACAATTGCCTGTTCCTCCACCATTCACTGATGATTTGCTATACATTTCAAAGAGAGATGAATATAAAGCAGAGTGGATTTGATTTAAATTAAATCACTAGTCAGGAAGACTGGATTTAATTATGGATTTCTACATAAAAGTGCATTCTTGTTGGTTGTTATAAACTTAATACATATTCTTCATAACTCAGAGATAGATGAGACCCAAACTGGGTCTCTCTTATGGCCTGCTGCCATTATAGGTTTTCCCTTTTAGTGAGAGAATGGTATGGTAGATCTCAAATCAGTGAGGGCTACACTCAGAAAGACCTCAAGACTTCTGGAATATGCTGCTCAAACAGTTTCACTTTTGGTTCTACTGCCTGTCCCTTCCTTCTCACATTTGTCTCCAGACTTCTCCTTGTCCAGATCTATTCTGCCCCCAACAATCATCTATTCATTGAACTTTTTGAAACTTTGCACCTTTAGAGAGAGGCAAGGGACTGACTCAGTGTACACAAATTTACAGAGGGACAGTAGGATTGAGGTCTGTTATTTCTTACCCCTATATATTTATTTATTTTAAAACATTTTTGCTGTTAACAAGCATGTTATCTCTGGAGACACAAACCCATGTTTTGAGAACTGCAAAACTAAGCATCTCTGAAGGTATCTTCTCGACTTAGCACTGAGTCCAATTGGCTAGATAGAAAGATTAACCTGAATAATCTATATAGAAGCCCCTGAAACCCCATAAGATTGAGTTCCTAATCCATGAACTATTGGAACTCATTTACAAAACTTTTCTGGAACATTACATGAATATATTCTCATACTATAGAATTAGAATTTATAATCCCTATTCCATGATGAGATATCTTTAAACTATAATGTATCTTAATTAAAACTATCTTTAGATAGATTTTTTCCTCAAAAAGCATTTTATCAAAAAAATCCAATTTAAATAAAATTAATCATTGATTTTTACCCATCCTCATACAGAGAGATCCTATGTTTACAATTCATTTAAATGCTAGGATGTTCTTTTGATCTCTGAATTATTAGAATACAGCATAGACAGGGACTGTTGATTACATTGTTGACCATTACCCATATATATGTAAATATACAAAAACACAAACATTATCTCCTCACATGTCTTTAAGGGTTCAATTTGAGTAATTTATTTTGCAGAAAGTTTAACCTTTTCTGGCCATGTGTTACAGGGGGTTCGCAAGATAATTGTAGGAGGGGTGCAGTATTGCTACCCTTACTTCTATGCTGCAGCTGGCAGTGGTGCTGCCTTCGGAGCTGGGCAGCTGGAGAGTGCCAGTTGCTGGTCAGGACCCCAGCTCTGAAGGCAGAGCTGCTGCCAGCAACAGTGTATAAGTAAGGATGGTATGGTATGGTATTGCCACCCTTACTTGTGCGCTTCTACCTGTGGAGTTGGGCCCTCAGTAGCTGCCACTGTCCAGCCACCTAGCTCTGAAGGCAGCAGTGCAGACGTAAGGGTGGCATGATACGGTATTGCCACTCTTACGTCTGTGCTGCTGTTGGTGAGGCACTGCCTTCAGAGCTAGGTGGCAATACCGCGACTCCCTTAAAATAACCCTGTGACCCCCCTGCAACTCCCTTTGGGTCAAGAGAAACACTGGTCTCCTCCATTAAATCTGTATGGTATAGGTAAAAACATACAAAAGATCAGATTTCACGGCGGGAGACCAGATTTCATGGTTCGTGATGTGTTTTTCATGGCTGTGGATTTGGTAGGGCCCTAGTTATACTGACGTTTGCAGTGTTCTAGTTGCATTGGTCCCAGAATATTAGAAACACAAGATAGATGAGGTAATCTTTTATTGCATCAACTTCTGTTGGTGAAAGAGACAGGCTTTGAAGCTACACAGAGCTGAAGAAGATTGTTTTCTAGTCCTGGACCTCCTTACTCCCCAGATACCAATTCAACTCTAATAATTACTTTCCTAACAACTTGGCAATAAATTTCTGTCATAAAAGTTTAACATATTCCCTTGGATAAACTTCAAACTATTGACTATGGATTTCAGTGGGGGAGTGGGGGGGGGGGGGAGGAAAAAGAGAGACAACGAGATCTAAGCCTGAATCACCTAAGCAGCTGAAGAGAGAGACTGAATGCCACAGCAGAATCTAGACCAGGATATCACAGCACTGAATGAATCCAGTTGTTCTGTGAGGAATTCTATCTCAAAAGAAATTTGTGGCCTCTCTAAAGATGTATGTGACATAGAATCCTGAATAGCTCACTTAGAAAATGAGCTACCAAAGACGGCAATTGAAATCAGGGAAATTAAAGAAGAAACTGCGTCCTTAATTCTTAGGCCTGGTCTACGCTGGGGGGGGCGGGGTCGACGTAAGATACGCAACTGAAGTCGGATGTATCTTATATCGACTTACATCCCGTCCTCACAGTGTGAGATCGACAGCCGCAGCTCCCCCGTCTACTCCGCTTCCGCGCCTCGCTCTGGTGGAGTTCCGGAGTCGACGGGGAGAGCATTCAGGGATCGATTCATTGCGTCTAGACGCGATAAATTGATCCCCGATAGATCTGTCGCTACTCACTGATCCAGCAGGTAGCGTGGACAATACCCTTAGACTATACCAACTGGAAGAAAAACAGGATGACCTAGAAAACATCCTGAAGAAACAACTTTCGCCTCTTGGGTATTGTTGAGGGTCTAGAGGGGAAAGATATTATCACCTTTCTTCAGAAACTGCTCCCTGACGTACTTAAATTGGACCCCCAGCTACCCCCATTAGATATTGAAAGGGCTCATTGAATGCTTAGTACTAGAAGGCAGGAGTCTGTCAAGCCCAGACCTATCCTGAAGCTGCTGAAGTTTAATGATAAAGTAATGTTAATGAATGCTGCCAGAAAAGCTGAAACCCTGACCTACAAAGTCCACAAAAATTCTTTTTTTCTGACTTCTCAGCTGAGCTTAACAAAAAGAAGGCTGCGTTCAGTGGCATAAAACAAATCCTGAGGGGGCCAATGTCAGATACAGCATCAAGTACCCCTCCACTTTCACTATGAATTTAGCAGGCACCACAAGATTTTGCAAAACCCCCTCTGAAGTTTGGCAGACATTTCAAAGACAGATCAGATTTGACCAAAAATAGCAGTATGTTTTTTTCATCATGAAAAGGATGCCTCAATAAGTTTAAAAATCAATTTTTTCTATTCTACCTTGTAGATATGGTATTGTATACTTATATAGTCTTCCCAGCTCCTAGCAGATAACCAGATAGATAACCAGATAGATTGAACTCTTCTGTTGATCTCCTTTGAAACTGAGCAATACAATAACAACTGTTATAGTACTGCAATGCATAGAGTAACTGTTTAAAACCAAGCTGGGGTTTATAGCACCATCTGCTGACTGAAGTATTAGCTGCACTAACCATCACAACTTGCATAGACAGTCTCTTCACTAGCTCCATCTCTGATAGATTTTGTTTTGGTGACTAGGTCGTATGGAACAGTAAACATTCCTGATTTGTTGACTGTAACCTAAATCTTATATTGCACTAGTTTTTATTCAATTTGTGCAGGGCATTTGAAATACTATGAATATGATTTTTATATTGTATTTTTCATATTAAGATTTTTTACTAATTTATATTTGACTTAACAAATCAATTGTAAACTTACATGTGATGAGTCTGTGTACTTTCATATACATATTGGCAAATATACATAAAATCTTCTGCACGTAGGAATACATTATACATCTTCTAGACTACCTAATGGTATTTACAGGGTAATATTTGACTTAAAATATATTTGTATTTAGAGATGTTTAGACTATTATTTGATAATATAGGGAGAGGAGGAGCAAGTGGAACTGAAGCCATCAAGGATCTGAACATGCCCACACTGGCTTATTTTAAGTCTGTTAATTTTTGTGTGTGTTCTGTTGAAAATATACTTTTGAAGACATATGAAATTTAGTTAAATCTTTTTGTATACCTGACACTCATAGATGCTCAATTAAAGGCATAAAATCGTTCAAAACTAACCAGCATCTAATATTTATAAATACAGACCATATCCTAGAGATGTGGTGTTAAATATCAATGAGGAAATATGTATCTTAAGGTTATATATCTTAATATATCTTTTTAAAATTGTGCCTTGAATGTTCTTAGTGTGTGCTCCTGGAATGTGAGGGGACTTAATTAATCTTCCAAAAGAATTAAAATCCTGAGACACCTCAGATCAGAAAAAAGTGCCAGGAAGATACGTTCGTCTTGAAGAAGGCTGTTTCAACTCAAGAGTTAATTCTAGAAAGCATATGTAATCAAAGTGAAGGTGATCCTGAATTTTTCAAAGACATTGCATACATTCTAAGAAAAAAAAATACATTTCTCTAATATTGGGAGGTGATTGGATTTATCCAGATGTCTATCTAGCACAGTATTCCAGTTACGTGATACCAAGTTCTCAAAACAGAATAGGCCAGCTCTCATGATTAATGCACGAACTTGATTTAAAAAGAGATACAGCAATCGAGACACCCTAAAGAGCATGACTATTCATCTTACTCCAGAATAGACTTTTTTTGTGTGTCTTCAGAACTGATTCCATCATGCCCAGAAGCAGCTCCTGATGATATGTTAATTTCATATCATGCACCAATTATGCTTAATATAGATGCAGGTTACACATCATTGAAGTCTTCCAGGTGGAAGCTGAACACTGCCATTAAAAGATGCAAAGTTTTGTTCCACAGTTGATTCAGTTATTTCTAACTTTATACAAGAAAATAAGCACTGAGATACCTCAGATACGCATATTTTGAGAAGCTATGAAAGTTACTGAAAAGGGTGAATGTATAAAATATGTCTTCCTAAAAAGAAAGGCAGACTCAAGTTACTAGAATCTCTGAATAAGGAAATAGATGAGGTGCAGAGAAAGCATAAGACTGACCTAAATAATGAAAACCTCCTACATTCTCTAATCAACACAAAATATAAATATAATGAATGCTTATCCAGCCAAGTCGAATTTACACTCAACAGGATCAATCAAAGATATTATGAATGGGGGATAAAGCAGGTAAATTACTTGCCAGAAGACTTAACATGGAACTAGCCAACAACAATATTGAAGAATCCATTCTCATCAATCCCATCGTTATTGAATGCAGCTGATGTTTTTGGAAAGATCTCTGGTTTTTGCATTAACTGGGATAAATCACAAGCAATTAATATATTCAAAAGACCAGATCTCTCTTAGTTTCAGAATTTTCCTGTTCAAATATTCAAGGAAATAACTTATTTGGGTGTTAAAATTTGTTCTAATCTTCTCGAAATTGTTTTGATAAATATGGACTATATATTAGAAAAACATGGTGGGCATGGTAATATCTTTTATTGGCCCAATTTCTGTTGGTGAGAGAGAAGCTTTTGTCAAAAGCTTGTCTCTCTTAATCTTACCAGCAAAAGTGCCTCTTGTCTTTCAAAGTCTCTCCCTTTCTCTTTGCTCAAATAAATAGCCTTATCATGCCGTTTATATGGGATAAAAAACAACCTTGCTTGTCACAGAAAGGCCTTAAAAAATCCTGGGCAACTGGAGATGTGGGGTTGTCCAATTTGTGTCTATATTATCTAGTATTCTAAATGCAGCCTATAGTAATGTGGTTCCCCTCCAGTAACTCTGTGCACGCTGGCCTGGTTTGAGATTTAAAAAAAAAAAGGTTAGATATGCCATTTGGTTCCCCCTCTTCTTTTATATACCTTAAGATGCTACCTACAGCACTAAGGAAAAAATCCAATCTTTGCATCTACATGGGACATACTGCAATGCATTAAGATGATTACTTCTCTTATTGAATCACTATGGGATAACCCATGCCTCAGGATCAAAACCAGCCCTACACTTAAGATAATTTGGATAGAAAAAAGATTAACAAAAAATATATATATAATACAAGATGATAGACTGGACTCCAATTACATATGCAAAAAAATCAGCTACCACTGTGTCAGTTCCGCCTTTCAGAAGCTATGCTCAAGGATTCTTGCAAGGAGAGGGGAGCAAATTGGTCTCGCCTCTAAAAGAACTCGTTAAGAAATATTATAGATGGCTTAATACTTTGCATTACCCACTGAATCTCAGTCGCAAAGAAAAATGGGGAAAATTACTTCACCTTGCTATCACAGAAACCTTGGAGGATACCTGGCTTAGTGTGAAAGATTCTTCAAGTTCTTTATCTTTGCGATTCTTCCAGAACAAGATATTAAACAAGTATTACTGGACTCCAGGACATTTGTTTAAGGCAAGATTAGAAACACACAGTGAATGTTGGAAATGCAGACAGCCCTATGCCAACCTTTCATACATTCTCTATACCTGTCAAAAAATGTATGTGTTCTGGAATACCATATGTATGTAATGCTCTTTCAAAAGCTTGAAGTGTTGCTATTTTTCCTTCTCCATGCTTGGGTATTTTAGGGGTACTGGATGAGTTGGTATTACCAGTTAACATGAAGAATTGCATTGCAGTAACTATTTTAGTAGCCAAAGAGTTATTTTGAGAAAATGGAAATCTGCAATTCTTCATACACAGACTGTCTTAGTGAGCTCTGTACTATTACCTTAATGGAAAAAAATGACGGTCTAATAGAAATGCTTGGAAGAAATATTAGTATGTCTGATCACACATGAAACTGTTGCATACTTCTGCAGTTTAGTATCCTGATACTCATAGGTTATGTTCTCACTTATTTATCTATTTAGTCACTTTAACGATTGATGCCCTACATGACCTCTGTGGCTGCAGATTTTTGTTTGTTTGTTTTTCCAGCTTTTACAAATAATGAACATTGAATTTTGCCAGGTATATATTGGTTCCATCTTGTGTATGTATTTATATGTTTTGGTTGTGTTATATGCTTGTATTTTATCTAAAAACAAAAAAAGTGTGTATCCTTAAATTAAAAAAACAACACAACAGAAGTTGGTCCAATAAAATAAATTACCTCAGCTCCTTTGTGTCTCTGGTTATATAGATTCAGAAAGATCACAGTAAGTGCTTTTAGAGTCTAGGCTCAGTTTAACTTCCTGCACTACAAAAATGCAATCTTTTTAACAAACTTGACTAGTAAAAAGAAATATGAAACAATTCCCCTTCCAGTTAGGAATTTGATAAACTCACTGGGAACTGTTATACATTAGAATGGGCTTTAGATTCCTTAGCTTCTCACTGCGGTCTAGTTGTCTTTTGGGCCTTGAGGGTGTTGGTTTAAAGATCATTTGTGTGAGTTGAAACATCTGGAGTTCATGTGGAAAAAGAGAGAGCGTAGAAGACGGGGGTCTGCTATAGTGTACAAGGATTTTATGCAGAGGTGAAGAGAGAGTCCAATGGTTAGGGTGCTATATTGGGTCTTGGGAAACCTGAATTTGATTCATTGCTTTGCCACAGACTTCCTTTGTGACCTTAGGCATGTTGGTTCCCTGTGCAGCAGTTCCCTAACTATAAAATGGGGATAATACCTCTTGCTACCTTGCAGAGGTGTGGTGAAGATGAATACATTTAAGATTATGAGGCACTCAGATATTTATGTAGTGACTGACATATCTAGACAAATAAGAGCTATGACTGAGACCAGAAAATGATGTTTAGACCTGGAAAGCTCATGTTCAGAACTGGTTCTGAACTTAGGGCTAAATCAGTTAATCACTGGTTCAGCAGCACCTGTTGTTGACACCAATTATCATCAATTAGCAACTTTTCAAATGTACAACAGGCCATAAGTTGGCAGGTGATTGTGCCTTTTCTGTGATGGGTGCTCGGATGTGCAAATCACTGCTGGCCTCCAACAAATCTCTTTCTACCTTTAAACAATCCTTCAAATAAACGTATATATTGTTTCAACAATACTGTGATCATTGCTAGCCTATTTATTACCTCGTTTCCCGCAATCCCTTTCCCTTTTAAAAATAGTATTCAAATTGCATTTCATCCCTCCTACCCCCCCAAGCTGTAAGATTTGATCAGCTAAGGTGAAGCATCTTGTTAGGCAGTGACCCAAACTGGAAAAACTTTCACTTGTTCTTTTTCACCTTTTATTCCCCGTCTAGATTAACAATTGCACGAAGGCTTTATCTGTGACACATCCGCGCTGGAGGAGTAGTGCTATACATTTTTCTTGCTGATTGTCCTAAATGGGATTGTGATTGACAAGATCTTCCCTGCTGTCAGCAGCATGTTGCATGATACTGTACATTTAGAACAAAATGTGATCCATAGAGATGTTAAAAATTTATCTGAAACATGGCATTTTCAGGAATGTGTTGTATTGTGTCTTCAGGTAATCTTCTAACTGAGTAAAGGAAGCTAGAAAGTGGGAAGTTGTCAGTTCTGCTCCCACAGCATTATTTTCACTTATCTACCCCAGAAATCTGGCTGTACCATGACAGTGAAATATTGTGATTTGATACTTTTCCTGTTGTTGTGAACTATTTGCAGTGCAATAAAGGTAGGTAATCAGATGAGAGAGATGTGGTATTTTTTGTTTGTTTTCTTTAGTTTCCTTCTCCACATATATTGTTGCCTCTTTCCAAGCAGTGGTAGATTTTGGGGCCATCCAAGTCCTATACCCGTTTGGCACAGAAATCATTGATGCAAACCTAGGTTGTTATTAGTGTAAATTTGTTTAGTTACAAAATGTTCACGGCATATTTCCTTGAACAGAGGTGGTAACAAATTTTGCAGTCATTGCCCTTATACAGAAACCTTATGTAAGGCCCCACTGCCCTGTCCTAAGAAGACGCTGCTTGTTGCAAAATCATGTAGATCCAACTGCTTAAACATGTTCTGTGTTGCTTTTCCTCCTCCAGTCCCTACGCTTTTCCAACAGTTCCATCAATCTATTTTATTCAGGACCCATTTTCTTGGACTTCGAGGCATCATTGAATGTCATTCTAATACCTTTATCCTTTCCTTGTAAAATTAAATACACCTCTACCCTGATATAACGCTGTCCTCGGGAGCCAAAAAATCTTACCACGTTATACATGAAACCACATTACATTGAACTTGCTTTGATCCTCCGGAGTGAGGAGCCCCTCCCCCCAGAGCACTGCTTTACTACGTTATATCTGAATTTGTGTTATATCGGGTCGTGTTATATCGGGGTAGAGGTGTATGTTTCTCTTTAAAAACCAAATGAAAACATATTCACACTTCTGCTTTGGCAAGTTTACAGAATTTCACTGGGACAGAGAGGAACCTAAAATATTTATGGTAGTAATTTGGAAAAACAAAATGGGATCCAAACTTTTGAAAAATAGAAATGGTTAGCTGTAATTTGAAAACAATGAAGTGGGTTTTTCTCTGGGGACTGATAGTTGACTGTTATTTTAATCAGGCTCCCAAATTAAGGAAATCTGGTGTGTTTGTAATCTGAAACACTATTTACCTTCTTTACATAGCACAATGGAACAGACATTTTTCTTTTTTGTAAAATTTAATTACAGGTAGAGTTTGAGAACTATTGAGGGCAATAGAAAATCACTGCTTTTGGCACAGATTTGTGTCAATAGCGATATCTATATAATTTCTAGTAGATGAGAAGTACTTTGTAATGTAGTAATAGTTCTGCAACATTGAAAGATAACTTCACTCCCCTTCCTCACCCTACATTCTTCTGTGGCATGTGGTTAGTTTTCATTTTCTCACTTTCAGAGCCTAAAGCTCCCTTTCAATATTCTGCTGCACGCAGAGAAAAATGATTGAACTGATTTACCTATTAAGCAGTGGCTATATCCTGATTCCAGGGATCTTCCTTAGATGATGAGACAGCTCATAATTCTCTGAAGAAGAAAAAATTTGTCTATGGAGTCCAGCCTGCTCAGTTAGCATGTTTAGATCTGTTAGAAAAGTAGGCAAACAGTAACTTGTGCCAGCATGCAAGATGGCAGATGGCATCAGGATTGGCCAACTGTGGTTAGATCCAGTCCTGTCCCTTTGAACTCTAGCTACAAGAGAAGTACAACTCTGGTTAGTTGTCTCCACCCATAGAAGCTGAGATGAGAAAAATGGAATTTATTTTCTTGGTGTTCTTATGGATATGTGAATATTTGGGCCGCCATTGATTTGGCTTGCACGCAGGATGCCAGCCACACTTTCTGCATTCTGTTTCAGGTACCATGATCTTCCCCACTTCCCGCTGCCCCAACCTCAACTTAGGGGAAGGATGCTTTCTTGAGCTATTATATGAAGTTTAAGGGTATTTCACCCACTTCCCTTAATCTGATCCCTTGACAAGATCAGAATGAGGAAGCCACAAATCATTCTGAAGGTTCCCTTCTGGCTAAATTATCCCCAGTTTTTGGATCTATGAAAGCTTGGCCTTTTTTCTACTCTTTATTTTTTCCCCACTACGTTTTATTGCTTTTCCCCTCTCCCTTTTAAAAAGCTTTTATTAATTACTTTTTCAGAGCACAGTTTAGTGTTTAATACGATATAATGAAGGGATTGTATGTACGCCTACTTTCTGAAAACTGGTTGTCAGCAATTAAAAAACCTTAAAATAAACCTTAAGGAAACTTTAGATGGGCCCTGTGCAATGAATTGGCTGTGTCCCAGAGTTGGCTAGCATACATGGGCTAAGAATATATTAGGTATTGAAGGAAAGTCAGATAATGCTGGTTACGAAGTGGTATGCATGCCTGTTTCCTTTATCATGTGTGTGGTGGTTTTGGGGCGGGGGGGAGGTTTGTATCTCTTTTCATAACTGGCAGTGGATAACAGTGTTGTAGTCTACTAAATGAGAAGAGCCCAGATACAAAATAAAGTAGAATTTAAGTGCACGTGTAAAAAATACAGTATCCAGAGGTCAAGGAATTTTCTTCTGACCTTTCCAAATTATTGTTCTATGAAAACTGCTGGTTAAATAGGTGGACAAATCAGTGTGGAAGATGGGATGTATCACAGCTTTGTTAATATGACTTCTTGTGAATTAGTGTCTGTTGAGTTACACTGATGTGTCTTGAACTTACTGGAAAGATGATCTGGTTCATCTGTTTTTGTTTTAAGTTGACAGAAATTCAGAGTTGTTGTTTCCATGCACACCGGTACAGTGAAATGGCATTAAAATAAAGCAATTTTGTAAATATTATATCGAGATAAGCCTGAGCTTCAAAATCTCTATATGGACATTGAGCACCCTAAAGTTTTGGATATATTCACATTGTGTTTTGATTGAATCCATTACAAAAATATGAATCATTTGCAAAATTCTGATCCTGATGTGGGTTTGGATTCTGAGTCCACCCACCCAGTTTTGGGGCTTTTCCGACCCAGGATTTTGGTTCAGGCCCATTTCTAATTTATTAGCTCATACAGATGCATGATATCATCATTCCACAGCTGTTAAGATCATAGGTAGAGTATATGCTTTCTTAATAAGTACACCACTACCTCGATATAATGCCACCCGATATAACATGAATTTTGATATAACACAGTAAAGCAGTGCTCCGGGGGTGCGAGGGGCAGGGCTGCACATGCTGGTGGATCAAAGCAAGTTCAATATAACACGGTTTCACCTATAACGCGGTAAGCTTTTTTGGCTGCCAAGGACAGCGTTAAATCAAGGTAGAGGTGTATATACAGTCCAGAACTACACTATTCACTCGGTTATATAGGTGTAATTTTTCTGCCACATTTCAACTAATTTTATATAGGCATCACTATACAAAGTCTGTGTCTTATTTTTATAAGTGGTTGGTTTTTTTTTTTCATTTAAGTTTTGGGTTCATTGTTTATCTGCAATGGCAGCAATATACGGAGAGGATGCTGTATATTCTTTGTTGCTTTTGTCTTTGATATCTGTAAAATAATGCTTGTACTCCTTCAGGACTAATAAGTTCCTAAAGTTTTGATGATAACTTTTAAAAATAATATTTTAGGGGGTATCTTTAATAATGTAACAGAAGGCAGAAGTGTCCGTCCCCACCCTCATACACTGAAAGTTAATTTGTTTTCTGTCTGTCTCAGACAATGGGTTTTTAATTACATTTTTCAGGTCTTCATTGCTTTAGAAAACCTCACGGTCCTCCCTGCAGCTGTTCTGTCTATAGTAGTGTGCATAACTAAATTACTTGAAGTGACTGCTAACTTAATATTGTTGAAGTTCATACAATCTCATTTATTTTTGAGACTTCATTTGGTTTGAATTACCTGTGAAAGTAACATGTTATGTACCTCTAAGGTTTAGCTCATCAGAGATGCCTTCTTCTCTGTTTCAGGCATCCTTTTGCTCATATCCTCAAAGTTTTGATTTCTCCAGTTAAAAGTGTCTTGCAGGGTACACAGTCTCTTTCTTTGACAATATTCTTTGGCTTTATTTATTTATCTAATAAACATATCTTATACAACATAACACACAAGTGAAATCACGGGAACTTATAAATATCAGTCTACTGTTTGCATAGGTAGGAGAAATCACAATATAACTTGCTCAGAGCCTTGGTATTGCCTGCCCTCAGGCCCTAATTCAGCAGAGCATGTAAGAACAGGCTTAAGTGCTGTGCTGAATTTGGCCCTAGGTTGAGAGGAAGGTGCAAACATCTGTAGATACTCTCTTTAGTTTATTAAAGTTTAAATTCCAAAATTTTGCTGCTGTCTCTTGTAACCATGAATCATTAAGGTTGATCGTTGCTTATCAACACATAGTGCGATTCACTTTCAATCTGTATTTTACTACTAAGCTATTAGTTCCTTCAGAATACTGCCCCAAATTTTGTTCGATTATAAAGGCTTTTAAACTTGATCATGCTGGGGGGCAAGGATAGTAGTTAACAATACTAATCTAACAGGTGTTCAGAAATGGGAAAGTTTTTTCCAAAGCATTCTCCCTACATGACACTTGTATTATTCTAACATCTCTTCTGAGCTTTCTAGCTGAGACTCGATTTTCAATTTGTGTAGCATGTTTTGGACAGCAGTGTCTTCCAAGAGCATGTCCATTTCACCTTTTAATTATGAACTAATTATGCCTATTTATAAAAACAGCAGCCTTCATTTCTTTTCAAAAAATGTTTCTTGATCTCTTCTCCAATATTGGGCTGCTCAATGTACATCTGGTGACATGAATTTTCTTCCTCTTTTCGAGACTCTCTAGCTATTTGACTTGCTCTCTCAGTAATTGGTTTCTCTCAACCATATCTGCCGTTATGAGTTTGAAGGTACTACTGCACTTACTTATCCCCTGTATTTTTGTGCTTTGTTACATGGTAGCACCTGTCCAGTAGAATTGTCTTCTGCCAGGACCATTTGCTTGTATAGCTACACTGGCAAAACCTTTCTAGTGTAAACAAGGCCTTAATGTACCCAGTGATTTTTACATGTTCTCTGTCTGTTACATTAAAATGCTTTTCTGTAGACAGCATTTGAAGAGCAATGTGAGAGTAGCAGAAGGTTTGGAAGCTGTCATTTATTGGCATGGATTAATCACTTTTGAGAGCAGCCAATCCAAGTATCTTTTTTTTTTCTTTTCCTACTAGGATATAGTTTTGATCTGAATCCCTATCTAGATTTTTTTGGGAAGAATCCTTTTATAAATCAGCATGTGTCTTCTCGTGTAATCAATATGTTATCTAAGCTACCTTGGATTGCTTCCTTTCCAGAAAACATTTTAGGTCAATAAAGCTCAGATGAAGTGCTTAGGACATAGTACAAACCACAGTACTTCCTAGTGCATTTCAGCTTGAATTATGTTCTGGATGTCAACAGGAAGCATCCTGAATTGGTCTTGAAACTAATATCTGAAAGTGACAGTTTCAGGAAATATCTTGCAACTCACTGTCTTATCTAGATGATATAATACTTTTCTAGGCCATGTAATTACTAGTAATTTTATAATAATATAAAATACATAGGTAGGGCTATAAGAAAGATGTGACCACATGTTCCTAAAGTTGTGGTTTTGGTGCAGTCAGTTCTAGTAACAGAGACATATTTCAAATATTGAATTGCTTTCAAAATGGATTCACAGTATCTATTCAAGAAAAAAAAATGGAAAATACTAAAAAAAAAAAAAAATGCCATAGACTATCAGAGCATTTGTATAATTCAAAACAGCCCCTCCTTATCACAGTTTCGCAAGTAATCATTTGAAGTAAAACATTTTAGATACGTTGTATTCCTTGTAAAGAAATGCAGCAAAATATGAATGCT
The DNA here is from genome assembly GCF_003597395.2 of Chelonoidis abingdonii. Taxonomy (NCBI): domain Eukaryota; kingdom Metazoa; phylum Chordata; order Testudines; family Testudinidae; genus Chelonoidis; species Chelonoidis abingdonii. The sequence goes on along the minus strand of NC_133770.1, from coordinate 178,765,331 downwards.
TAATATACATGCAAAATGGGAGTTCTTCAAAAAGTTCAGTCACAAAATTGAAGGTGAGTGATGTTGCAACCCTGTGTGCCAGGTCAGAATACCTCTCACTCAAATTTGCCCTCCCCCCCCAATCCCTCTGAGGGGTGGCGGGGCCAAATTTGAGTGAGTGGCGTTTTGACCTGGCACATGGCTTCAAAATGCCACTCAAATTTGCAACAATTGTAAAGTTGCAGCGTGTGTTAAAAGTTGCGGTTTCACGACCAAATCATGGCCCATGATTTTCCTACAGCTATATATATATATTTTCTTGAAGGTGAAATGTTTAATGAGAAATTACAATTATTATTTATTCATAATGTCTGTATAAACTAGGTGCCTTACAGAGATTATAGACATATCTTACCTGCCCTGAAAAATTTAGAATATGAAAATTTTCACAAATTATTGATTTACAACAAAGATTAACATAAAAAAATTAGGCAAGATTTTCAGTAATGGGATCAGATGTAGGCATCTAAATAAGTGTCCCAACTTTCAAAAGTATTGACCATGCAACTCCCATTGAAATAGAGATTTTAAAAAAAATTTTGTTGTAATTCTTCTTATTAATAATGTTGATAATCTATGGATACGAATTTGAATGGTTAGCCCTTTTAGTCCGGACGTTCAGGGGAGGGGGAGAGAGAGAGGGGCTAATGTCAGGGTGTCCCCCTTTCGCTCTGCTCCTGCCCCCCGCTTATCCCTTCTTCATATAGAGCAGAGTGGGGACACAACAGAGAGAGCTTGCTGACCGCAGCTGCTGTCTCAACTTCCTGATCGACTTAAAAAGACAATGTACTTATATTGGGGTAGCGTACTTAAAGGGGCAATGCGCATCTGTCTCTCTCTTCCCCCTGCCCCCTCCCCACAGAGTGTGTATCTGCCTGCCATGCTGTCTCCCCTCCCTCCATTCGTTCTGCCTTGAGAGTGTGAGGCTACATTAACAACGAGTTACCTCTTGAGGGCTCAGCTGAATGCTAGTTCAGCATTTAGCAGCAAGGCATTCCCTGGGAAATATCCCACCTACTCCCACCCTCTGACTTCACCACCTCAACCAAGCTTCACAATCATCATCGGTGTGTACAGTATTAAATTGTTTATTTAAAACACATACTGTGTGTGTGAATTTTTTTGTCTGGTGAAAAAAATTTCCCTGGACCCTAACCCCCTCATTTACATTAATTCTTATTAGATTAGTTTACATCGTTTCGCTTAGAGTCACATTATTCAAGAACATAACTACAACATTGAGCGAGGAGTTACTGTAATGACCTTTTTGTGCTTCAGTTCTTCTGTCTGTAAAATACTTCCCTAACTTACATGGCTGGGGATAATTAGGTCTATCAATTAATTGCAGTTAGCTCATACGATTAACTTAAAAAAATTAATTGCAATTTAAAAAATTAATCACAATTTTAATTGTACTGTTAAACAACAGAATACCAGTTGAAATTTATCAAATATTTTTGATGTTCTTTTTTCAAATATTGATTTAAATTACAGAATACAAAGTGTACAGTGCTTGCTTCATATTATTTTTTTTAAAAATATTTACACTGTAAAACTAAAACAAAAGAAATAGTATTTTTCAATTCACCTCATACAAGTACTGTAATACAGTCTCTTTATCGTGAAAGTACAACTTACAAATGTAGATTTTTTTGTTACATAACTGCATTCAAAAAGAGCAGTGTTTCGCAAACTGGGGTTGCTGCTTGTATAGGGAAAGCCCTTGGCGGGGTGGGCCAGTTTGTTTACCTGCCCCATCCGCAGGTCCGAGCGATCGCGGCTCCCACTGACCCACAGTTCACCGCTGCAGGCCAATAGGAGCTGCTGGAAGCGGCGGACAGTATGTCCCTCGGCCTATGCTGCTTCCAGCAGCTCCCATTGGCCTGGAGCTGCGAACTGCAGCCAGCGGGAGCCGTGATCGGCCGGACCTGCGGACGCGGCAGGTAAACAAACTGGCCCGGCCCACCAGGGGCTTTCCCTATACAAGCGACAACCCCAGTTTGAGAGACGCTGCTTTAGAGCCTACGAGTCCTACTTCTTGTTCAGCCAATTGCTAAGGTAAACAAGTTTGTTTACATTTGCAAGAGATAATGCTGCCTGCTTCTTATTTTCGGTGTCACCTGAAAGTGAGAACAGGCATTTGTATGGCCCTTTTTTTTAGCTGACATTGCCAGGTACTTATGTGCCAGATTTGCTAAACATTTGTATGCTCCTTCATGCTTTGGCCACCATTCCAGAGGACATGCTTCCATGCTGATGACACTTTTTTTTTTAAACAAAAGCATTAATTAAATTTTGACTGAACTCCTTGGGGGAAGAATAGTATGTCTCCTGTTCTGTTTTACCTGCATTGTGCCATATATTTCATGTTATAGCAATCTTGGATGGGGACCCTGCACATGTTGTCCATTTTAAGAACACTTTCACTGCAGATTTGACAAAACACAAAGAAAGTACCAATGTGAGATTTCTAAAGATAGCTATAGCATTCAACCCAAGGTTTAAGAATCCAGAGTGCCTTCCAAAATCTGAGAGTGACGAGATGTGGAGCATGCTTTCAAAAGTCTTAAAAAAGCAACACACTGATGCGGAAACTAGAGAACCTGAACCACCAAAAAAGAAAATCAACCTTCTGCTGGTGGCATCTGACTCAGATGATGAAAGTGAACATGCGTCGGTCTACATTGCTTTGGATCGTTATTGAGCAGAACCTGACATCAGCATGGACACACATCCTCTGGAATGGTGGTTGAAGCATGAAGGGACATATGACTCTTTAGCACATCTGGCACATAAATATCTTGCGATGCCAGCTACAACAGTGCCATGAGAATGCCTGTTCTCACTTTCAGGTGGCATTGTAAACAAGAAGCGGGCAGCCTTATCTCCTGGAAATGTAAACAAACTTGTTTGAGTGAGTGACTGGCTGAACAAGAAGTAGGACTGAGTGGACTTGTAGGCTCTAAAATTTAACATTTGTTTTATATTTGAATACAGGTTTTTTTGTACATAATTTTACATTTGTAAGTACAGCTTTCATGATAAAGAGATTGCACTATAGTACTAGTATTAAATGAATTTAAAAATATTAATTATTTTGTTTTTTACAGCACAAATATTTATAATAAAAATAAAGTGAGCACTGTACTCTGTGTTATAACTGAAATCAATAAATTTGAAAATGTAGAAAACGTCCAAAAATATTTAAATGGTATTTTATTATTGTTTAACAGTGTGATTAATCGCGAGTAAATTTTTTTATCGCTTGACAGCCCTAGTGATTATTACTTGTAAAACACTTCGCGGTCCTCAGAGGAAGCTGCTGTAACTGTGCAAAGTGTTAATTTATTACAGACCCAATCCTGCTGTGACCTCAGTGGGTGATTTGTCCTGAGTTAGGACAAATGAACCAAGCTCTGTGAAGTGAGAGGTCATTCCGTATATCAAGAGAAAGGTAATATGTCCTACTGCATATTTAGAGTTTTAAGCCAAAGGTTGAGCTCACATTCTGTTGTCCAAGGGGAACACTTCACTACATTCATTTATGTCAGTATTTATTGTATAGTTTCTTCATTCACACATCAGAGGACTAAAAGTGCTTCCATCATTTGTCACAGTGAAATATTTTTTTCGTGTGATTTTTAATTTCTTTCTAGCTTTTGAATTCTTTCTTTGTTCTTCTGTAGGAGATTACTGGATCAAAATACTAAAGCTCTCATGACTTTTAGATGCACTAGTCAATAACATTTTCACGTCTGAAGGATGGTCTCTGATATTCTTTCCTCAGAGCTTGCCTGTGAAAGAAAATTTTGGATGATTTATCTTCAAATTTGGACAACTCCAAAAATCACTCATTTTTCACTCAGCTGCCTCTTACATTTTTAACATCGAACCTAATCTTGTAGGCTGGATTTGATAATATAATAGTATTTTGTAATAATTTCTCCTCTTGGAAAAAATAATGAGTAATCTCTTCCTTTGCAGGACTTGGACCTCTCTTATCAACCTTTCTGCTGTCGTAGTAAAGATTAAATTGCTTCCAATGCACAGATGATCTGGCAGGAAATTTGTTAATTGAATAATTTCTGCCCATTGTCTTGGCATGTCTAGATTTTTAATCTCCGCTCGTCTGATTTTTAAGATTTGCTTTCTAGTCTGATCAAAGTAGAGGATTGCATGCTGGGACCTGTGATGTCCAAGGGCAACACCATGATGAAGGCATCTAGAGGCTATATGTAGCTCATGGGAAACACTTTGGTCACTATTGATGTAGCACATCAGTCTTGATGGACCTGGAGCCTCTTGCTATCTCAATTTTTAAACTATTTGTGACAAAAATAGTAAGAAACCATGTATAACTAGATTATTTCTTTGTCTGGAATCCAGAGTATAGCAATCTTCATTTTATCTTCCTTTATTTATGACTGTCACTTAGACATAGTAGCATGTGGCACTATGAGACCCAAATTAATAAATAGTATTTATTTTCGTGGAGGTCCCATAGAGCATCCACTTGTATGGCCATTTTCTTCTACCAGTCCAAGGATCAACAGTTAGAGGCATTTTGTTCTGTTACCAGCATGCAAAGCTTCTCTACTTCCATTTGTGTCAATGATGCCTTTAGAATGCAAGTGGTGGTGATTAGTCCTTTCCAAGAATAATGTAGTGTACACAGCCCTGGCAGTTAATGTTGGTATGGTGTGACCAAGATGTCTTAGGATGCTCAATAGTGTATGTTCTAGGTTTTAGATCAGCTATGATCTTTTGAACCAAAATCCTCCTTTATGATATAATCTACATAAGAGGCAGGCAGAGAGCTTTTAAAGAGCAAAGTATGTTTTCCTTTAAAGTTTTGCTTTTGATGATGGGTTTGTTCAACAGTTCCTCATCTTCTGTCTTGTAAGGAGCTACATCTAAACTTTCACATGGATGAAGAGATCTCTAGGATTTGTACCCATTTCATCCTTAAAACAGTGCTCTATTTTTATCTGAATTTGGATTTTCAGCCTTCAGTTATGTTAATTTAGGTATTATCCTGTTAGGGTGGTGGTTAAAATTTCCATAGCCCTGAAGTGCGTAAACTGAAGAAGCTGTAAAAAGAAAAATCTGATACATTTGGCAATATGCTTTATGTAGCATTCAGAACACAGAAAAACAATCTTTTGGGGGGCAGACTCTGCCTGTGGCAAACTAATGCAGGAAGTCTGCATCCAAGCATCCTGAAACATTTCATATATTTTTTCTAAATGGATATATTTACAATCCCAAATGTCCAAAAATATTTTATTATTTTGTTGTAGTGTAGGACAGTGGTTTTATGTTGTACGCTCCAAATAGATTTAGACTTTAGATTTGAGTAATATGCTTTGCATATGGTATAATTTTTTGTACTGCTAAATATTGCACTGTAATTTAAAATATCCATCGTTGCTGTCCGTATTGATGTTGCAAATTTGTTAGGCTAAACATGCTATGCTTTGCTCTAAGTGAGAGATGGGTTGGGTAATTCATCCATTGGGTGATGGGTGGGAAGTGGAGGGGAGGGGTAGGAGAAAGGAGTTTGAGGAGAAGTTCCCTTCCTCTAAATAAATTTTTGCATGGTGTCTGTGAGCAGACTATGAAATGTGTTATGTTATTATTTTACATTACATAGTTCCTTTTATCCCAAAGTGCTTTACCAGCTATGTGATGTTCATAAATCACCGCTGAATTGCAGCCACCTCTAGGATGGAGAAAGGCAGCTGGCAAGCACAGAGCATGCAACAGTGGAAGAGGAAAATTTTGTCTGACGTTCCACCTTTACAATACAGAGTTGCAGTAGCAACTCCAATTAAAATTAAAGGAGTCCTTCTATTCTTAAATTTTATTTCCTGCTTTCCTACTTTCTAGATTTAACTTTCTCAAAAGCACCCTCTTTATGCTGAAACTTTTTATGCTTAGTCTTAGTTAAGTGATAATTTCACTCTTTAATTGTTGTTTGCTTTACTTAATTATTTTTAATGTTTTAGAAGTTGCTTCAGAGGATTGCCCATATGGAAGCAGTCCAGGTATGATTCACTTTAGAAATCAGAAGATATTTTTTTTTAGTTTTCAAATGGCTATTAGCCAGAATGGGCAGGGATGGTTTGCCAGAAGCTGGGAATGGGGGACAAGGGATGGATCACTTGATGATTACCTGTTCTGTTCCTTTCCTCTGGGGCACTTGGCATTGGCCACTGTCAGAAGACAGGATACTAGGGTAGATGGACCTTTGGTCTGACCCAGTATGGCCGTTTTTATGTTCAAACTTGTTAGCATTTGCTACGTAAATCCAGTCATATTGATGCACATTATGATCTATAGTGGGTCTCGATTTATGATGTAATGTGCATCAAATATATCTCTTAATATCCTATTGATCATCTAGTGTTTGATACTAGCTTACCATTAGAAAGAGAGAGGCTTTTTTTTTTTTTTTTTTTTTTGACCAACCATTCTTTCAAATTATGTTCTGTAGACAGCTTCCACCATCAATCACCCAGAAGGAAGACATTTTAGGAGAGGTTTGGAATTCTAAACTTACTGACCAGACTAGTTTTAAAAGATAGAGGGAAGAAGATGCTGGGATGGCTACCAGGGTTCCCCCCAACCCTCCGGCCTGGCCTAGGGGCTTTGTCTTTGATGTCTATCTCTGGCTGGTAGGTGTCTGAAAAACTAAATGCTTTGTTGCTCAAAGAATGAAGGAGCAAGTCTGTCACTTTTCTCCCACTCCATCTTTTGGCTGCTGTGAGGAATCAGATATTCTCTGCTTTACCCCTTCCCGAGCCTGTTTTTCTATGAAATATTTGCAGTGCTTGTTTCTGCTGCTCCTCAGAACCTTCCCCTTCCTCCTTTGCAGGAGCAGCAAAAAAAAAAAAAAAAAAGTAAGTTTCACTGCTGCTCATAGGGGTCTGTATATTAGCAGTGAAACTGGCTAGTGGCTTGTTAGTTTAGTTGCTTGGGAAACCTATAAGCAAAATAGGCACTGAAGGTGCCATCTCTTAGTAAATTCAGGAAGGCTCTCCTGCATTGATTTACAGTCCACATATCTTTGCAATTACAAGGATTAGAAACTGATGCTGATTTTATTTTAGATGAAAGCCCCGAACTTTCCATGTAAATTTATCCACAGACTGGTCAAAAGAGGATTTTTTCTCCAAGTCTTTGTTCAATGAGTAGACCTGGGCTTTTATATTACAGCCAGATATCTTTACTGTATTGTAATTTGAGAGCCCCAGCACTGCTAGAAATTTATCTAGTGTGGAAGCTTTGAGAGCTGGATCTCTGCTAATGGTAAATAAAAATAAAACAACATTACACCTACACCATTCTGTTTCCTCCGGGATTAAATTCCACAAGATACTAAGCCATCCCTAACTGTGAAGTGTGAGTACTTAGGGGAGAACTAGATAGTCCATCTGACGAAGTGGGTATTCACCCACGAAAGCTCATGCACAAAAACGTCTGTTAATCTATAAGGTGCCACAGGATTCTTTGCTGCTTTTACAGATCCAGACTGACACGGCTACCCTTCTGATACTTAAAGAATTATGAAATATAAAACATATTAAAAAGAGAGATTCCTTTCCTTTGGAGTAATTCGTTATATTTCAAGTCTGCACTGGTATCTGACCTAGCAATAGAAGTTTCAGGTAACTTAAAATGAATCTTCAACTGACTTTTTATCCCTGAGGCTTTCAGTTTTTGAACTAGATGATGTTCTAGAATGTAAATATAGCTGAGCAAATTCCCTCCAATTCATGTTTTGCCCATATGAACTGAGATCCCGGCAGCTAGTAGTTTTAGTATATCAAGATCATAGGTATCAGGGGGGGAGGGAAGAGACTCAAACTATAAATGGAAGAAATTACCAGTCTTTTTTTTAGAAAGGAGACTTTTCTGAATTAGTAAATGTTTCATCCTCTCTCTACATCACACTGCGCCTCGTCCCCCTAAGTCAAAGCATGGATCAAATTGGAAAACCTTTTTATTTCATAATTGTTCACCAGAGTGGATTTCCTATACGTGAGGTACTACAGTACATAACTTATTATTCACCACAACTTTAGTTGATAGAAAAATGTAATTTTGTCCTCTCTTTTTTCTTGTGTTGATGAAGCCTTCAGTACTCTCTAACCTTCAGGCCTCTTCCCATGTGATCTGTCTCTTTTGTTTGTTCGGATTCTGTATCACAGTTTACTGCTTGTGCTCCAGTGTTTTGGATCATCCTAAATAACAATCTGTAATAGCTGTGCCATTATCTTTAGCAGTCTCTTGGCTTATAACTGTGATATGCTCCATTAAGACATTATTTTTGTTCACAATAATAGATATGGGGAAATGTCAGCACATTTATAAGGCCTCCTTTGGAAGATGACTTAAACCATTAGCAAGTTTTGGGTATTGATAAATGCAAAATGTTGAGATTCTCTAACACAGGGGTTGGCAACCTTTCAGAAGTGGTGTTCCGAGTCTTCATTTAGTCACTCTAATTTAAGGTTTCGCGTGCCGGTAATACATTTTAACGTTTTTTAGAGGTCTCTTCTACAGCTCTAATATCATATATAATAACTAAATGTGTTAGTATTGTAAAACTAACAAGGATTTCATGTTTAGAGCTTAGTTAAAGTTAATAACTGTTGCATCTTACGCTACCAGCCTGTCAGCCGTGCTGAGCTCTGGGGTCTGTCTCGAGGCGGCAGTGGCTGCGTGCAAGCCTAGCAGGGGACACCCCAAGCTAGGAAAGGTCTAGCTAGCGAACCCACCAGCACCAGCCGCGGCTGCTTGGGCCAGCGCCCGGACCCAGGACCGACTGACTGAGTGTGTTCGCGTACTGCTGCTCAGGGGTTCATCCTCCGGCTTCTGCCAGCCGGGATCCTGAGCTCGCCGACCCGCTCAAGCCCCGATAGCCGTCTGGGATCCCACCCTGCCCACTTAATGAGTCTACCAACCTTCTCCCTGATTCTGGCCCTTCTCTTCCCTCTCTCTGCACTGAGTGGCGTAGGAGTGGATGAGCACAAGCTGGGTTGAGGGTCTGACCAGGATCAGAGATGACGGGGAGACTAGGGGTGGGCAGAGTTTCGGTGTGAGAGGGCACCATCGGCAATTACCAATTGGATGTAAGGGGGCAGGTGGGGGACTGTGAGTGTGGCAGGCGGCTCCCGTTTTGGGTTGCTCAGAGAGTGGGGATGAGATGTGTGGGGTGCATGGCTGTGGGGGGGTGGGGAGTGTGGGTGCAAGAGTCAAGGCAGAGGGTGGGGGTATAGTGAGGGGGAGTGCAAGGGTAGTGGGCTGGTTGTGGGGTAAGCCAGTCAGGGCTGGAGGTCACTGGGGAGTGAAAGCTTCACAGGGCTGGGTGGTTCCAGGCTCAAGGCGGCGCCTGGAGGTTTAGGCGGTGGCAGGGCTCAGGCAGAGGCCTGAGTGACGCCGTCCCCCCAGAACCCCCAACCTCCCCAACCTCCTCTGTAACCGACTACCTCCTGGGACCCTGCCCGCTTATCCCTGAAACTGACCCTAGATCTACCCGCTACCTGAGTCCCCGACTGCCCCACACTTACTCCAACCCCACCGCACCCAGAGTAGGTCTATCTAAACCGACTTCCCCACCCTGACAGCACCCCCAGACTCATGACCCATACACCCCCCCCCGCTCTTCCTGCTCCAACTCCTTCCCACCCCTGAGCCTCTGAAGCCCTAGAACTCACTGGATCATCACAACCACCCAGAGTTCCTTTGTCTCCTGACACCTTTCACGACCTTCCCAGGGACTCCTCCTTGCGCCCTGTCGCATGACTGCCATGCTCCTATCACCCTCCAAACGACCCGGACTTCCCAGCCCCATCCAAAACCCCCTGCTCCCTGAACTATGCCACTCCAGAGACCCCACCCCTAACCACCCTGGGATCCCACCCACCCTGCTCCCTGTCCCTTGACTGCCCCCAGCCCTTACTCAACCCCCTGCCCCGGTCCCCTTATCATGATGCTCCCCACTCATCCGGAGTCCTTCCGCCGCTGCTCCCGTGCACGTAGCCCTGCCCTGCCCTGCCCCTCAGAGCTCTGTGCACGTGGCAGCGGGGCTCCGGATGAGTGGGGTGCATCTTTCCCTCCCCACGGAGCCAAATGCTGCCCTGCGGGAGCACCTAGCCCCAGCCCCCAGAGCGCTGCACACGCAGTGGCAGGGCTCTAGGGGAAGGCGGGGCCGGGGGGGAGCGGAAGCTTGCTGTGCTCGGGCCGGCACTCCGGCCTCAGATCGCAGACCCCACAGCTAGCCGCATCGGCAGGATTTTTAATGGCACTTGAAGTCCCAGCAGGCAGCCGTGTGCCATTAAAAATTGGCTCGCGTGCCATCGGTTGCCGACCCCTGCTCTAACATTATTACTTGACCAGAATTATTTTGAATGGAAAGTGCTGTGTAGTAAAAACAAGCGTGCCTATGCACAGTGTTTTCAACTTATTTTTTGCACTCCATTTTAACAAATAGTTTTTATCTTTTGTAACTAAGCCTTAAAGAAAAACTGCAGTGATTTTATATATGTAAATTTGACCTTGCATAAGTATTTTCTAATAAGAATATCTGAATCCCAGAACAGCAATTATTTTCTGATCTATACCTGTTGCAATTTCAGTATTTCTATAGCAGGCAATGGTTCAGACTTCACTTCTTGGAAGCTGCTATTTTGGGAGGAATTGACACACAATAAAATTGAAGGACACTTGAGCTGCATTTTAGAGAATAAGAAAAGCAGAAGTTTTAAAAGTTAGTTTTAAGGTAAATTTGTGTGCATTAAGAGAAAACTATTCTTTTTACTACTGTTTTTGGCCAGTACTGTCCAAGATTTGAAAGCTGGTAGCTAGTGCCCATTGCCTATGACACTGTATCTTGAAATGGATTTGCAGATAAGCAGAGATCGCAGAAGGTGGTTCAGGGAAGGTGCGCATGCAGGATAGCACAGTGACTACGTTTAATACACATTTTTATTGTGATCACCAAATAACTGTATGTGTTTGACAATTCCAGACAATATCTGCAGTAAAGTAGATGTTAAAATTGTGCTACACTTGGATGATAAAATGATTTCAATAAGACACTGAAAAATTACCTGAAAACTGCTTTCATAGTCTCCTACTTTTTCCCGTTCCTGGAAGTGCAGATTGAGTTTCCGCTGCTGCTGCTGGTGGTTGTTTGTTAGTAAATACTTGTCACTTATATAATAACTCTTTGTCAAGGATCTCAAAGAGCTATATGGAAGTGGTTAAGGAAAAATTACATATGTTGTAATTCTACTTCTCTGATGAAATCTTTTTTCATAAATCTCATTGCTTGGTCCTGACATCTTGGTGCAACTTTCCAAGCTCTAAAGGTTATTTTTACTTAGTGGTGTGAGGTAAGAGCATGAATTCTGGTAGTTATGCAGTACCCCAGTGCATAACCTTCCAATCAGTTCCCGATACGGCAGGAGACATCCCCAGGAAAACAGAATGGTTGACAAATGAATGCCTCAGAAAGGCAGAACAATAATCATCAAGATGTATGATAAATGCTCTCTCTGAAGGGCTCCCCAGCAAACCGTGAGGGGAAGTGAATGACTGAAATTTCTGCATGAAAATACCTTCTAATTCTGCATTGAAGTTACGTAATTTTTCCCTTCTGTGAGCATTAGAGCTGACTGAAATGTTTTAACTGAAAACTTGTTTGTTTGTTTTACTTCAAAAACAAACCTTTTATGCGGGAAATTTTGAAAACAAAAACAAAAAAGTTTTTGAAATTTTCCACAAAAAAATAATTGGTATTTTCCAACCAGCTCTTCTAAACTGGCCATCTGTAGTGGAGATTTGCTCCTGGAGAATAAGTAGCCCAAGGAGGGGGAGGAGGGAATGAGTTTCCCAAAGGTACAAACATAATAAAATTGCAAGCAGTAACCAGGCAAAGAACAACAGTGTGAGTAGTAAGGCAGCATTACTCCCCAAAGCATCAGGCTTAATATTTCAGTGGTCTGGAGGGCATAGGCAAAAATCAGAACTTTAAAAATCTGGCCATAAAGGACATCCCAGAAAGACTCCGGGGGCTGAAAATGCAGCTGAAGATCAGCGTACCCCATCTTGACCATGCTCCCATTTCTCTGGTACACCAGCAGCAACAAGGGTGTATGGTTTTGGAGTTTTTTATGCTGGCACTTGCCACCATGTCTTCGCCCTGTCCTTCCCGGGCCAGTTAAACTGGCTTTCGTAACAGACTATGCTGGCTTTATAGGTAGACTGAGCTGGCTGTTTTCTGTATGCAGTGTTTTGTAGCTGTTTTGGTCCCAGGATATTAGAGAGACAGGGTGAGTGAGGTAATATCTTTTATTGAACCAACTTTTGTTGGAGAGAGAGAGAGAGAGAGAAGCTTTCAAACTTGCATAGAGCTCTTCTTCAGCTCTATGAAACTTACTCATTACAGGATTGGCTACAAGCATTGTCTTTGGTGAGAGATCTATGGTACAAATTGACCTGAGATAAGTGACTGATCTTTTGAGACTGGAAGCAACCTCAATCTTATGTGATTTTTGGTGTTTAGCAACTAGCTAGTACTAAGTTCAGCTTGCCTGGGTGGCAAGATAGACTGGAATGCCCAAAGGAACTGTCTGACTCTGTGGTAAGATTGCTATAGTGCTTTAGGAGTTCACACTTGTTAGTGGGTTGGTGAAATTTAATTCTAGAACACATACCAGTTTCGGGTCTCTCCCCTGCTTCTTGACAGTCATGAACCACTCCACACAGTTTGACTATTGAACACCATAGAAATAAGCAAGCCGTTCTTTCTTCAATTGTTTGATGTGACTTTTTTTAAAAAATAGTTTCACACACTGCTGCTTTGCATAAGTAAAAGAAACCCAATAATAAAAGCAAGTCTGGATCGGGATGCTTCAGTTCTTTGAAACTAAGGATCAAGAAATGTGCCCTTTTATTCTGCTAAATTGGTTTATATTGTGAAAAATCTCGTTTTGTAACAAAGTGTCTGCAGACTGAACTTTTAATCAGAATGGATTTGGATAATCTAAGATGTTGAATTGGACTTTGCCGGATTGAAGTTTTCAGTGGTGCCTAAGTATAAGAACTGGAAGATCAGCATTATGATTGCTTGGAAACAATTTGAAAAGCAAAAAAAAAAAAAAAAAGGGAGTAGATTTCTGCTTCATATGAAGCTCTCTTTGTCCTGGTCTACACTGCAAAGTTATGTAGGTATAACTACATTGCTCACGGGTGTAAAAATGCACACCCCTGAGCGACATAGTTCTACCAGCCTTTCCCCCCCGCCCTGTGTAGACAGTGTTATGTTGACGGGAGACCTTAGATGGTATTTTCATTAATAATATTAGTTTAAAAATATTTGAAGAGAGTTAAAATTCTGTCCTTGTGTAATTTACCTAGAAGAGACTCTCAGCAGTTGCTATGGACAAATTCTGCCTTCCTCCCCTTCACACACACACCTCCACCCCCATTTTTTATTTCTTGTTCTTCTGGCCTTTTGCATTAATTTGTTATAATGGTTTCAAACTCCCATTATGATAATTTTAATGCAAGAGATTGCACTGCAGTTAGCTTGCTATTTTTGTTGCAGCAACTGTATCATTTCTGAAACCTGCTTGCTCAGGCTGACAATGTAGCACGTACTGCAAGATCCATTTGAATCAACAGGAGCAAAAGGTGTAAGGTGTTATATCTGCAAATAACTATTATGCCCGAATGAGTTTATTTTTATTATTATTTATTAAAGGATATACAGATACTGTACACTCTCACTTGTAAATCCTGTACCAAATGAGAATACTGATGAATTTGTGCTGTGCTGAGAATCAATGTAATCATGATAATTAGTAGTCAGTCTGCAACTCACTATGAGCCAAACAAAGGGATTTCCTTGGAGCAACTATTCTCAAGAGAAAAACAAGTGTGTGCAAGAGAGGGCATATGCTATCCATGTTTCTGCATATTCTTGTTTCTTGCTATGTACAGTTTGTGTGTTGCTGTAATTTTAAGAGGACTTAGGGCTTGGCTACATTTTTGAAGTGTGAGTGTAGTCAGAGCCGCAGCGCTGGGAGAGAGCTCTCCCAGCACTGCTTGTAAACCACATCCCTTATGGGTGTAGCGCTGCCGCTCTGATTACACTGACACTTTACAGCGCTGCATCTTGCAGCGCTCAGGGGGGTGTTTTTTTCACACCCCTGAGTGCGAAAGTTGCAGCGCTGTAAAGTGCCAATGTAGCCAAGCCCTCAGTTGTTCAGAGATCTGCAGAGGTACTGCAGCCATAGTCTTAGGGTATGGCTACACTTGGAAATGTGCAGCGCTGGGAGTTACAGCTGTGGTCGTACAGCTGTGTAGGAACAGCGCTGCAGTGTGGCCACACTGACAGCTACCAGCGCTGCAGTGTGGCCACATTTGCAGCATTTGCAGCGCTGTTGGGAGTGGTGCATTGTGGGCAGCTATCCCAGTCCATCTCCCACCCCCGTGGAGGCTCCCCCCCCCTCCCGCTCAGGGGGGCTAATGCTTCAATCGTGGGGCCCCTTGGAGATAGCTAGTGTTGTGCCTTGATTCGACGTTAATAGCAGAACACTTTTTGACTCAAAGGGAATGTGACACAGGTTATCTTCTCCTCTGCTCAATATTTATTAGACTGTAAATCTGTTAGCCCCGCACCATTTGTATTATCCGCATCCTGCAAAGACTATAGGAAGTTAACGTAACACTCATTAGTCCAATTAATAAACTGCACTATTCCACGTCTTAAAATTAAACATGTACATTAAGCGTCGCAATGTTGGGCTAAGCCGTGAATGGTGCCAAAAACCTGTGGTCAGGAAGACAAAATTTTGCCAATTTACTGCTTATTAAATACTTCAACTAGCATCCTTGGATTGGAAGGCTAATATTCAGGGCACTCTAACAAATTAGTTAAGCTTCCAATGCCCTGTAGGCACTAGGGAAACAGAAGCAGAGGTTTGATTGCTAAGTCACACATGATGGATTCGGTGCTGTGGGAAAGCCAGGTACAGAACTTGTATCTCTTAAGCAATCAGATCCTGTATCGTTGAACGAAGGGAGCTCACCCTTTTCTTTCTTTTGGCGATGGTGTAATAGGTAAAATATCGTTATCATACCCAACCTAGTCTTATCTTCCAAGATTGTGTTTAAAAAAAAAAAAAAGTTAACACTATTTAGCCCTTCTCAAATGTAACACATTTCCTCAAAAAGATAAAAAACTGATTGTTTGTATAGCCTCAGTTCTGAATCTTATCCTCTTCTCGGCTTCTAGCTAAACATGCTCATACACAAAATCCAAAAGGGCTTTGGCTACACTGCAAGTTGCAGCGCTGGTGAGGCGGGTTACAGCGCTGCAACTTACTCGGTGTTCTCCACAATTTACAAAGCTCAGCCAGCGCTGCAATCCTGGCTGCGCGTGCTGTAACTCCTGGTCTGCTACGTGTTAGCGAATCCAGCGCATGTGATGCAGCGCTGCTCATCAGGTGTGGACACTCACCAGCGCTGTAGTTATTGGCCTCCAGGGTTTCAGAGGTATCCCAGATCCTGTCTACAACAAACCGAAGGTATCCCGGAGCTACCAAACACAGTGCTCTTTGCCATCCAGCAAGCGAGCTGAGCCGAGGCTTGGATGTTCACAGCTGTTGCTTGAGGACGGACAACAGCCACGGCGGGGAGAGAGTCTTCGGGAGAACGCTGCTTATCTGTGTGACGCTTTTTACATTAAGAGTGATTGAGAGGAGGGGTGGGGAAATGGCCAGAATTGCAAAGGCAGGGAGCCTGTCACACAGTTGCTGCTCCAAAATCCTCTCTCTGTCTCCCCGACTCCTGTCACGCTCCACCCCACCCCCCCGCTTTTTGAACTTGCAAGGCAGGGACGCTTCACAGTGTCCTGCTCCAAAAATTCGCTCCTCTCTGTCTCCCCCGTTCCTGTCACACTCCACCCGACCGCCCCTCTTTTTGAAAAAGCACGTCATTACTGTTTAGCAGACATTGAACGGCTGGGATAGCGTCCATCTCCCACCCCCGTGGAGGCTCCCCCCCCCTCCCGCTCAGGGGGGCTAATGCTTCAATCGTGGGGCCCCTTGGAGATAGCTAGTGTTGTGCCTTGATTCGACGTTAATAGCAGAACACTTTTTGACTCAAGGGAATTGACACAGGTTATCTTCTCCCTCTCAAATTTATTTAGGCTGATAATCTGTTAGCCGCACCATTGATATCCGCTAGTCCTGCAAAGACTATGGAAAGTTAACGTAAGGTCACTCATTTAGTTCCAATTAATAAACTGCACTATTCCACGTGCTTAAAATATAAACATGTACATTAAGCTGTTCGCAAGTTGGGCCTAACCGATGAATGGTGGCAATAACCGTTGTGGAGTGGAGACAAAATTTTGCAATTTACTGTTATTAAATACTTCTAATACTCCTTGGATTGGAAGGTCTATATCTCAGGGCACTCATACAAAATTAGTTAAGCTTCCAATGACCTCTTAAGGCCTAGGGAACACAGAAGCAGAGGTTGACTTGCTAAGTCAGCACATTGAAGATGTGCTGTGGAAAAAGCCAGGTACAGAACTTGTATCTCGTTAACATCAGATCCTGTATGTTAACTGTAAGGAGCTCACCCTTTTGCTTTCTTTTGGGTGGTGTATATAGGTAAGTAATATCGTTATCATACCCAACCTAGTCTTATCTTCCAAGATTGTGTTTAAAAAAAAAAAAAAAGTTAACACTATTTAGCCCTTCTCAAATGTAACACATTTACTACAAAAAGATAAAAAACTGATTGTTTGTATAGCCTCAGTTCTGAATCTTATCCTCTTCTCGGCTTCTAGCTAAACATGCTCATACACAAAATCCAAAAGGGCTTTGGCTACACTGCAAGTTGCAGCGCTGGTGAGGCGGGTTAACAGCGCTGCAACTTACTCGGTGTTTCCACAATTTACAAAGCTCAGCCAGCGCTGCATATCCTGGCTGCGCGTGCTGTAACTCCTGGTCTGCTACGTGTTAGCGAATCCAGCGCATGTGATGCAGCGCTGCTCATCAGGTGTGGACACTCACCAGCGCTGTAGTTATTGGCCTCCAGGGTTTCAGAGGTATCCCAGATCCTGTCTACAACAAACCGAAGGTATCCCGGAGCTACCAAACACAGTGCTCTTTGCCATCCAGCAAGCGAGCTGAGCCGAGGCTTGGATGTTCACAGCTGTTGCTTGAGGACGGACAACAGCCACGGCGGGGAGAGAGTCTTCGGGAGAACGCTGCTTATCTGTTGACGCTTTTTACATTAAGAGTGATTGAGAGGAGGGGTGGGGAAATGGCCAGAATTGCAAAGGCAGGGAGACTGTCACACAGTTCTGCTCCAAAATCCTCTCTCTGTCTCCCCGACTCCTGTCACGCTCCACCCCACCCCCCCGCTTTTTGAACTTGCAAGGCAGGGAGCTGTCCAAGTGTCTGCTCCAAAAATCCGCTCTTCTCTGTCTCCCCCGTTCGCCTGTCACACTCCACCACGCACCGCCCCTCTTTTTGGGAAAAAAGCACGTCATTACTGTTTAGCAGACATTGAACGGCTGGGATAGC
>NC_133770.1:178648765-178747652 GCF_003597395.2 Chelonoidis abingdonii | reverse complement strand
GGGATGGCTTGGGGGGCAGGGGTGGGAGGCCTGGGGAAGAGGCGGGGGAGGGGCTGGAGTAGCATGCAGCTGCACAGGGCACCCGGAAATTTGGTGCTCCAAGTTTCCTGTCCCCTACACAGCTGCGTACTTTGCATATGGGTAAGGATGGCCCTGAGTCTGCTGCCCATACATGTTTGTTTCTTGCCATACACAGTGTTTAGACAGTAAATGTGAACAGTTGTGCGAGTTCTTAAATACATCAATTTTCTTTCTAAACAACTGTGTTTGGTGTATTGAGTGAAAAACTAGAAAATGGATAATGAATCCATCATACATATAAAAGAGCAAAAGCAATCTGGGGCCGAACTGACAGACATACAGGTGATTAGTCCCATTAAAATCACTGGGGCCTACTCACCTTGGTAGAGTCACTCACATGAGTGTTTGCAGAATAAAACTGGATAAGGAACACCAGTTTTTAAAAAAAGAGAGAGTGTACGTTAGGATTGTATATCTTCCAGGGAACAACCATTCCCAGAAAACCACTGAATATTTTTTTTTCCTTTTAAGAAATAGAGTATATTTAAACACACATGCACCCTAGATGAAGAGCATTTTCCTTATTCAGTCATTCATTATCAAGCAACAAAATTAAACTAAATCTCAACATTTTTTGGTTATGTCTGCCTCAGAATAACTAAGCAGCTTCCCCTCAAAATCTTGCTAGGACACCAGCTGCAAATAAGAATGAGCTTCCATATTTAATAAATTCTATTAACTACACACACATCCATGTCACATTATAGGTGAACAGGCCCTAATTAAAAGCACACACCATCTGCTGGTTTGTGGCAGCAGGGTAGCACTCCATAAGCACCCCTGGTTCCTGTGATTGAAATGTGTTATTTATGAGCTCTTACAAAAATATGTCACTTACCCCATGGAAATTGCGTTAAGAGCTGGATGGCACTATCTAATGGTATGGTAGTGAAGCAAGTTTTTAATCTTTTTTCTTAAGTATATTCTCTTTGCTCTTTCGCTATATATATATTTGGGGTGGAGGGAGGGGTTAATGATAAGATTTCCAACAGTTTCATGTTGGACCTGAGGCTTGCATTTCACTTTTGTATGAGGTGAAAAGTAATCTTTGAAAATAGTAAGCTATTGGAGTGGTTTCCATTGTTTTATTCTTTCTATGCAAAATGTTTAAGTTTGAGATAAATATGTTTATTGGTGTGAGGCGTTTTAAATGCTGATAGTAATGGTGTGCATTACAAAGATATCTGAAAAGGATCAGCATGCACCAAATACCTTTATAAGCTGGCCTCTCATAAAAATTTCTAGTGGTCAGTTGGGAGTGTCTTTTAACAAAAATGAAATCCATCTAGTGTTTCTAAAGGGATTTATTGCCTACTGTACAAAGATTATTTGTTGGCTTTTAAATAAGGAGAGAAAATTCTAATCTGTGTTTCTAAAGGTCCTTGGGACCTAAAGTTTTGGACACTTTTCTTGGGGGGCAGGGGCCACATCCTCTTTCCCACCTGTTAGTGGGACTAGGGGCACTGTTCCTCAAGTGGAAAACAAAATGCACATTGAAAAAAATAAAGCACCTTTTTGAATGGCTGATTCAACAGCTCTCCTTTGGTGACTTCCAGGTTACAAACTGATGTATGCAGTGGCTAGCATTCTGCCTGATGACCCTTGGAATGCTAGGAACAAGAATCAGTGCACTAATTCAAATCACTCTTGTGGTTCATATGACAAGAAAACAGATGATTGAAATATCCTTGTGCTCAGTAGCAGACATAACTAGCATCCAGCAGAAGTAGTGCTATTGTGCTACTTCAGGCTTTTTCTTTGTAGTGCCAAGCAGTGTTGCATCTTAATAGCAGTAACAGGCGGAGCAATAATGATTGGACTTTTCTTGTGGCTACTCGTATTGTTACAAGGAGACCTTTGGTATTAAAAAACAGTAAACAGAGAGCATGTAATAAGACCCTCCAGATAGTTGTACTTAATTTTATTTAAAAAAAAAAAAATGCCTTGGTGAAGAAAGTTTAGACAACCTGGGGGCTTTCTGTGTTTCTCTTGGTATTGTTAATGATTCTGTTTATAGTGGTGAAACCGCCATCTTTCTTTCCACACATTAGGTAAGGGTGTATAGAGGAGTAATTCTACAGTTTATTTGTAATTCCACCATATGTTTTTAATCTACAATTATATTCCCAGTCTGTTGGCATAGAGAAATGTTTATACATGTGCACATGAAGAAAATTGAAGTATACGAGGCACAAAGTTCTTCGACATTAAGTTTTTGTAAAGCTGGTTCTACAGTTCAAGGCCCTCACCACTGCTTTATAGTATTTACTAGGACATGATAGGATTTAACCTGAACAGAGAGAGAATATAAAGTTTGAAGCAAATAAATGGACGATTAGCGGGTACAACTGTTTGTAAATATCCTCAACAGCATTTACTGCAGTAGCCAAACACTTTAGAAATTGTTTTGATGTCAGAACACTTACGGATGCTTTTTTTTAATAATGTCTAGAACATATGCCATCAGAAGGATAAGAGATGCCTTCAGAGAAAACAAACATTTAAAGGATTCAGAAGAAATACAAACGCTAGTGAATAAAGCAAGAACAAACCTAGAGATCATTCATCGGCAGGTAAGCATACTTTAGTTCATATCTTTTACTTAAGAATTGTAAAATGCTGAATGACATATTCTCCCCTAAGGGTGTAAGTCCCATGCCAGTTTAAGGAAGGGGAAGAGAGATCCTGTACAAGTATTATTGTTCACAAATGGAGGGGAGGTAGAATGAGGGAATGAGTGACTGGCACAGTATTCAGTTCTCCTTGACCGGAAGGATTTAAGCGTGAGTCCTATTAGCACTTCTGGGATTCTACATACTGTTCTCTAAAATCCTTTGCTGTCCCTCTTTTTTCTGCTCTTCAGTCCTCTGCTGCCATGTGTTTGTCTTTGCTTTGTTATGTTTTCTCTTGCTCTATGTCCATCTCCTCATCCCTTCTTCATCCCACTGGCATGTTAATATGCTCAGGGGAGTGCCAGTAGCTTAAGCTTCCTTTATTCTGTTTTTGAGCAATTTGAGGCACACTCCAGTAGGATGTTGAAGCAGAAGCATTTCCAGCTTTAACATTTTTTAATACATTTGTGAAAATATTTTTTGCCTGTTTGCACCCCGGATATCATTGATTCCTGTCCACTGTGTTCACACCACTGTGCACAGGGCTAAGGAGGGTAGCGAGAGGATTCTTTGGAACACACACAAAACTTAATTGATCAATTTTATACATAATGTATGTCAAGAAGTTTTATCTTTAAGTTCCCCCTAGTCTCTTACTTCAGAAATGGAGCCTAGCTTGCCATTTATTTTCAGTCTTCATGACTGTTTTACATTTGTTTGCATTTTGTAGGCTTTCTTTGCAAGGAAAGAGGCTAGAAAGATTTTTATTTCAAGCAAAAGCTGAGATTGTTCTTCAAATTTATTTCTCCCACGTCAGGGAGGGTCTGAGGCTGTGGGCTTGATGGGGCCAAAGGACAGCTCTAAATTAAAAAGCTGGAAAGAAGGCTTGCTAAGTGGAGTCAACCATTAACCATTTAATAACAGCAGAAGAATATCTCTAATATTATTTGTTTAAAGAAGGTTTGGTCTTTAAAAGCTTGAAGTGGGGGGAATGGTATCCCACTCATATGACCTGCTGTTTGGCGCCAGCAAGCTGCAACTAGTTCAGATTCAAAAGTGTCTTCTAATTTTGGATGCCTTAACATTTAGGTATCCAACTTGACGCATCTATGACCCAGCTTTCACTGGTCTCATTAACCTAAGTGGAACTGTTGGTGCTCAGGTCCTGCCTACGTCAAGTTAAATATCCTCAAATTGAAGCAATTCTATTTAGAGGCCATGCTTGGGAAAATTTGTTCCTAAGAGTGCGTCTATACTACCCGCCCGATCGGCGGGTAGTGTTCGATGTATTGGGGATCGATTTATCGCATCTCGTCTGAACGCGATGAATCGATCCGCAAATCAACACACGTACTCCACCTTGGCAAGAGGAGTAATCAGAGTCAACGGGGGAGCCAAGGCAGTCAACTCGCCTCCGTGAGGACGGCCAGGTAAGTCAAACTAAGATACTTCGACTTCAGAAGTTGCATATCTTAGTTTGAAACACACACACGCGCGCGCTAGTGTAGCCCAGGCGTTCATGATTTGGTCCAAGCTATCACAGTATGTCTGTGATAGAGCTTGGAATAAAACCCATCTCTCCTTATTCTGAGTCCTGTACTTCAACCATATAATATTTATGTGACCAGTCCTCCAAAATCTCAATGGAACTTTGCAGAGTTGGGTCCTGGGTCTTTTTTCATGTCAGTTGACATGGTGGGGAAAGGAAGAAAGCACTTTTTATAACCTTGCTAATGAAAGAACACACACAATCGATTAGGCCTTCACATGTGTGCTGTTGTTGTTTTGATGCCTAGCCTTAAAAAAATAATAATAATAATAAAAATAATAAGGATCAGGGAGATAATGGAAAATTAGGTTAATCTCTGTTCTACATTCCCACTGTCTCTTTTGGTTCCTATTTATAAAATAATAGGGACCTTGTAGCCACTAGCAAATACAGTTGTTATATTTTTTAAGTGACATTGTCACAACACGAACATCCAGGCTTAGTTTGGATCTATGAAAACATAGGTGGTTAAAGTTTACTCAAAACATGGTCATGACTGTTGTCATGACATCAACAAAACCAATTTAATCCATTAATTTTGTTCACCTTGTTGCTCTGAAGTATTCACAAAAAATGAATTTAATAAGAGGTAATCTCAGAATTGTCAATCTAGAAATAATCCTCTAGGGCCATATTTTGCCTTCAGCTATGAACATGCAAATCCCAGTGAAAATGGCTCAGGCATTTGAAGACACAGTTCCAACTATAGGGGGAAATTTCCAAAGGCACAGATGGCACATAGGTAAGGCTAAGATTTTGTCATGGATATTTTTAGTAAAAGTCTCGGATAGGCCACAGGCAAAAAAGAAAAATTCACAGAAGCCGTGACCTGTCCGTGACTTTTACTAAAAATATCCCTGACAAAATGGGGATCTGTAGGTCCCCACACTGCCTGAAGCAGGGCAGCTCCACTGGGGCTGCAGGATACCCTGCTGCCTACAGCAGCTTGGAGATCCACAGGCTGCCAGATGCGGCAGGGGTATCCTGCAGCTCCATTACTCTGCGGGCAGTGACTTCTGCGACTAAATCATAGCTTTAAACATTGGCACTCAATTCCCACTGATTTTCCACTTGGATTTTCACATTTGAAAATCTCCCTCTTTATATTCTTGATTTGTAATGGTTTGATACTCATAACTTAAATGCATTGTAAATCAGCAAGATCATTTAGAGATCTATATTCTTCTCTTCTACAGAACCATTTGTCTGTTTCTCAGTTTTGTTCTTTAATTTGTTTTGACTATCTTCACCTTTACATTTGCTATAGGAAGACCTAAGTAAGTTGCTAAGTCTATAGCTTTTAAGAACTTTTATTCTCTAAGGGGTTTCTTTCATGTTCCAAGCCAACCTCCTGGTTCAGAAAAAGTCTGTAATTCGATTGCATTTTGAGATCACTCTGTGTAAAATTTCAGGGGAAAATATATTTTAAAAGCAGGGGAGTTTGTAGAAATGGAAGGGAAAATTTTTGTCAGATATGGAATATTATCACTAATTTGAAAGTGTTAATTTTATCTAAGCATTTCTTTAGTCACCCTTTTAGATTTTTTCTTCTTTCAGACAAGATAGAATCTCTCTAAGTCTGGCTGTCAAATGGTGTATATGTATCTATATATAGATATATTTTTATTGGAGTAAAAATAATAGCAGATGGTGTGTGGTGAGGCTTCTCATTAAAAACATAATCTAATAGAAGGAAATGAGTTTAGCAAGTGAATTTCAGAGATGTCTGCGTTTTGGGGGGCTTTGAATGTTGATATTTGGAATAACTGAAGCTGAATTAGTCTCTATACCAAATGAAAAATGTATTTCTAAATAAGCCAAAGTAATTGTCAGTGTCCGTTTGTGGAACAAATTATATATTTCAGTGCTGGCAACACTTCATCTATAAAGCAAGCTCTAAATACTATGAAACAAGTCTCTGCCTTGTCCTAAAGTACACATGTAAATTAGGGTGAAAGTACAAGAGACCTAGTGTCTTTTCCATTCTGTGTTGCACTTACAAACATCTGTTCCATGAAAAACACAATTTTTGCATGACTCACATTTCTCTAACATCTTGATTGTTTATTTTCGGTCTTATTTTAATTGAACAATTTAATTGCGTGAACTGACATAAAATAATGGATTTATATTTAAAACCAACCCTAAAACATATATATAAATTGTTTTAGTTTTTAAACACAAAAGCAATGAAGCAAATATTAGATGTAGTGTGCATTTTTGTAAGTTTGAGGATTTATTACAATATAATACATCTGGTGTTGCTGACTTTTTCATTGCACGTCGATAGAAATTAAATAATATCCCAGCTTGCTGACAATTTGTTGTTACTGTGAAATCTAATTTACATGCTAATTTATGGTTTAGTCATCAAAGTGACCACTGAAGTATAAGGTTCATAAATAACAATTTGAATCAGTCTCGTGGGAAATGTGAAATAGTGACAGATTACTGTCATTTCATGTCAGTTACCACAGTATTTTCCTGAATGTTTTAAAAGGAGCTTTATGAAGCTAAAAAGCATGAAGGAACATTAATCTCAACCTCTGTCTTCCCACACTTTCCTAGTTATTGGTTTGATTTGAAAATAGGATGCATAAGGGAGGGAGCAGATTACAGATTCTTTTCTGCCCATAATGCATGATATGGATGTTTTTCTTGTATCTGGTGTGCTAACAGCAGAAAAGGGGATTATACACTGTGACCAGCGTACTGTCGTCATTGTGGAAAAGTTGCAGCTTTTAATGCCAGCATACAGTCAACTCTAGACGAGCAGGATAACTTTAATGTAAAATCCTTTGTATGCGATTATTGAGACAGAATGAGTTCTACTGTCACCACTAGTGTGATATGGTGTCTGCCACTTGCTTATCCAGACAGTTTCTATTTATGCTCCCATGACTTCTCTGAAGAACTATTACTACTGTTTGAACGGGAGGGGGATTGGAGAGGCTTCCCTGAAAAAATATTGCTTTTGTTTAGATTGAGGGTTTATACAGGCCACTTTGAAGGCTCATTTGTGTTGTGTGTGTTCAAGTCCTAGCTAGTTCTCTTCATGACATCACAACAGCCTTTGATTTTCACTGCACCAAAATGAAAATCTGTATGGGACCAGTGTGTTTTGGTTAAATGCCTGTTTTAATCCACAAAACTATTTATTATTACTTGTTTTCATCCTACAAAAGTCTTCTTTTAGCCTTAGACTGAAACTGGAAGGCTTTAGTCTTTTAGCTCTACATTTAAGAAGGAATTATTCTGGATTTCCCAACAGATATGAAGACTACAGTACCAATCATTCTTGTTTTGACATCATATCACTGAAGTACCCTTTAGTAAAAAGGTTTTGACGCCTTATTGCTTTTGCTTGTTCTTTCAAGTAGTCCAAACTGAGGAGAATTGTGCTTTATACAGAAGATTCTTTTGCGGAGTGACCAACAATACACCATAAACTTCTGGAGGAGCACTACGTGAGGGTTTCCCTGATTAGTGCTAACTTGTCTTCCTGGTATAGCCATGTTCAGAGTGAACAGACGGACGGTGATGACTCCTCTCTTTAATATCGTTTGAATTGTTTGACTTTCCTTTCTTATGTATATGAATATGAACTGTAAGAAGAATGTTTATGAGCCTTGACAATTCTGTTTAAGGGGCTGTGCTTATAATACAACGTACCAAACGCTTAAAATATTTTTCACATTCACAGCATATTATAAACCTCTTCTAATCCTTGCAGTATTCTTTGGGGCTGGTAAGCATTATCCCCATTTCATTGAGATGAAAACTGAAGCAGTGTTGAGTGATACAGCCAAAGTCACTGTCAGATCCTGTATTAGAACTCAGGAGTTCCTGTCTCCCAGTCATGTGATTATGCTACACCTGTCTTAATCTGGTAACAGTCTTGGTTTTTCCATTGCAATTTACTGTAATTAGTTGGCAAGTATATTCCATGTTAGAACCTCTGTTTGTGTATTCTCTACTATTAGAACAATTCTCCTGGATTAATAGTTTGGTTTTTGAGTTACATTATATCTGATGCAGTAGGGCATATCCAGAGTGCTTGACCTTCTTGATGCAGTCATTGCCAATATGTCCCCTCAGCAGCGTTATGGATGCAAGCAACTCCTTGGGGGTACCAGAGGTTATGGCTGATGAATGTACTAGAACAGCACTAGTATTATTACGAATCAGTAATAATATATCTGCAGCATAAAAAATAAAGCATAGAATATTTTGAATCTTTCTGTTCTTTCAGCACCTCCTAAGTGGTTTGGTTAAATGGCATTCTTTTACTGTATGTGCTGTTGTATTCAACATTTTATTTTTAATGTTCACGGGTTTTTAGAGGATGTTAGATGGGCACAGACAATTTGAAGTGTAGTCAGTTTGAAAAGCAAAAACTAAATTTTGTTTAGCTACTGCGCTTGCTTTTGGATCCCACTGCCAATTTTTTTTGGTTTTACCACCACATTTTCCTGTTGTTTTACACACACGGGGCTGGCTGACTGTTTGGGGGGTGCAATGGAATTGACTCATACAGACACAAACTAACATAATTGAGAAATAAGGGTTGTTGTTTTTTTCCCTCTGATCTTTTCAGTTCTAATAATCTTAGTTTTACTTACAACTGTGGCAGGTAAAATATTTTAGAAAGAAGTGGGCATGTACTTTTTAAGCATTCAGAGTGCTGGGTCCAGTCTACAAAATCTTTAACGGCTTTGGAGTTCACCATCATATAGATCTTCTCACCCTCCAAGACAGCTACTTAGACTACTAAGCATTAGAGGCAGAATGCACTTAGCAGCAGAATCTTGACTATGAAACTTCTTGCTAGTAGTGTTAATTTAAGGCTATAGATAAGACAAACATTAGGGGTTTTTTTCCCCTTGTTATCTGAGAGTTGCAAAATTGTATAATATCTTTGGTTATGTAATGGCAATTCTGTAGCCAAGAGCACAGCATAGTTGGAGAAAGCCTTGAACCCCACATTCATAAGGTTGTTTGAACACCCACAATGTTCTTGAAAATTTTGTACTGTTTACTGTTGATGCTGGGGGTTCATGAACCAAAAATCTGAACGTTTCTGTTCCTACTGACAGCAAATTATCTTTGTACACGAATGAGGTTTCTTTTTATCAGATTTGCTACTTGGAAAAAACATGTAAAGATGGCAAATGAATTTACTGCTTACTTCAACAGGCTCATCTGAATTGATTTTATTTTAACTTTTTAACTCTTGCACGTACATCTCTACCTCAATATAATGCTGTCCTTGGGAGCCAAAAATTCTTACTGCGTTATAGGTGAAACAGTGTTATATCGAACTTGCTTTGATCCACCGGAGTGCGCAGCCCTGCCCCTCTCTTCCCCCCCCGGAGCACTGCTTTACCGCATTATATCCAATTTCATGTTACATCAGGTGGCGTTATATCGAGGTAGCGGTGTAATTCTAAACTATACAAAGAAAAATATCTCAGAGTGCCTGTAATTATCTCCCTGGAATTTAAAAACTCCATGCAACATGAAGTGATAAGATTGCTAACATAAGTTCTGTATCTCTGAATGGAAAACTTGCTTTCCCCTCTTATTCCAGATGATCTACAGTTTGGATGGAGTATATTTCCGGGGAAGGGAGTGGGCATTTGTTTATTTGTTTATTTTCTTCTAAGCTTGTTTGATTTTCCTTGTTTCCCCTCTCCCTCTTTTTCTCTGCCCTTTCCTCAGAACCATGTATGTTGTTTATCTCCTTATGTGGAACCCAGAAACAAAAGCACATTGCTCTCTCCAAGAGCCTTTCTGCAAGTCAGTAAGCTTTCACCTTTTCCCTTGAGGGTGACTCAACATATTTCCCTATCTCTGCTGGCCTGGGAAAGGGAAGCCCCAAACTTCATCCTGAACCCAGCTCTCCTGCGTACAGACATGCTAACCCATCCCTATCAGCTTTTTTTAAAGCCTAATATTGATCACTTTTTTCCATTCTGTTCTTTTGGATCGCTCTCCCAGCCCTGTGGGTCTCAGTGGAGTTAAAAAAGTGTGTCTGCTTTTCTCCACTATATTTACTAATAACTTTCCTCTCTTGGCAGTTCATTACCATTTTACCTAAGATTTTTGTTGTCAGATATCTATTTATTTATTTATTTGTATTACAGTAGAGACAGTCTCTGTGCCAAAGAGCTTACAGTATAAATAGACAAATCAATGTGGGGGGGATGACAATGTCCCCATTTCACAGAAGAGAAACTGAGATATTAAGAGACTTTCCCAAGGTCTTACAGGAAGTGTTTGGTAGAGCTGGGAGTTGAATCCAGCACTCTTGAGTCCCAGTCCAATGTTTTAATTGCAAGACCAATTTTCCTCTTGGTTTGCAATTAATGTGGCTCACCTGTCTTTAAATTTTTTTACATACTCAAGTTTGTGCTGATCTTTATCTTCCATTTGAAACCAAGCAAAACTTGTTTAATTCAAATTGCTCTGAAGTTTGAGTTCATTTGAAAGAACTCGAGAGGTACAAAACTGTCTGAAATATAACTGCCCTTGTTTTATGCAGGCACCCTAGAACGGGTTGACAACCTTTCAGAAGTGGTGTGTCTTCATTTATTCACTCTAATTTAAGGTTTCATGTGCCAGTAATACGTTTTAATGTTTTTAAAAGGTCTCTTTCTAGAAGTCTGTAATATATAACTAAACTATTGTTGTATGTAAAGTAAATAAGGTATGTAAAATGTTTAAGAAGCTTCATTTAAAATTAAATTAAAATGCAGAGCCCTCAGACCAGTGGCCAGGACCTGGGCAGTGTGAGTGCCACTGAAAATCAGTTCGCGTGCCGCCTTTGGCACATGTGCCATAGGTTGCCTACCCCTGCCCTAGAAGCAGGGAGGCATAGCATGAAGAAGTGACTAAAAGTCTTACCACGGCTACATTTTCAAGTAGGTGTTCTCCTTGCTGACACTTAACACAGTGGTCAGTGAGGCGAGAAAGATCTAATTCTAGAATTTTGCAAGAGGAGAAAAGGGAACCTGAAGTTAAAATTAAAATGATTAGATATTTAGCTACAATAGTGTTTTGTATTATAATGTAAGAATATGCACATTTTTTTGTCTTTTAGCTGGTTATAGCTTTGGAAAAAAGGGGTAGGTGGGATACAGGAAGTGAACTGAAGTAAGAATAACTTTGAACAAGCTTTGATAAATTTGAACAAAAATCCAGAGGGATTAATGTTTGGTCCAACACAGGACATTATTAGCAAGGTGAGACCTACTTCCGACCAGTCTTCTCAGATAGTTTTTATCTTGGCATATGGTATAGTATTAGAGAATATGCAATATTATAACAGGTGCAAAAGCCCAGAGCTGTCACAATAGTTTAATTTCAAACATCTGAATGTGCAGGAAGTGTAACAGACATTATACCCCTCTTCAGGTGATATCGCTCACTAGGTTACACCTGTTCCAGTCTCCAGGGCAATGTTAGTCTTCAGGCTTTCAATCTAACACTCCTGATGGAAGACACAGTTGTATTATCACAAATGAATTGCTGTAGTTTGCTCTGTGACTAAACACAAAGTGACAGATTCTATATGTAATTATTAAAAACAAAAACTGACCCTACATTGAAGTAACCTTTAAGTTGTGACACCAACCATCAAAGACAAAGGCAATTCAGAGTAAAAGGGTGAAATCCAGTCCATCCAAAATAAGTATTACAATGGAAATGCCTATTTTGAAAACAAGCACTTTACATCTTTACCAAGTATTTCTATGAAAAATGAGACTGTTTTTGCAGCAGCTGCTTGTAAAATGTATAATTCTGACCTTTTTAAAAAGATTTACAATAATATAGTGATTTGAACATTTTATGGATGTACACAACTTCTCTTACTAAGATGACCAGATTTTCAAGGTGGTGGGGAGGGTACACATTCATGGAAGAGTTCTGCAAAGCCTAGTGGTGGTAGGTATGAGGGAGACGTACCAAGGAAAGTTTGGCTTTTGGGAGGTAGAGAGAAAATAAGGGGCCCACTACTCCACCTTTCCTCTCGCAGTCAAAATGTACAAAGCAATCTCGTCCTCCTTAAAACTCTCCTTGGCCATGATGCCTGCAAAAAACTGGACTGCGGTTAAGCAGCTGGTATGGCGAGAGAGACTGCTGCCTGTCACACAGACCACTGTTGTCTTTGGTTTACCTTGTGCTCCTCCGTCTATGTTGTCTCAACTTTATACTTCA
Organism: Chelonoidis abingdonii; assembly: GCF_003597395.2. NCBI lineage: Eukaryota > Metazoa > Chordata > Testudines > Testudinidae > Chelonoidis > Chelonoidis abingdonii. Next base: position 178,735,190 of record NC_133770.1, on the reverse strand, counting down.
ATGGTAAGATAATTAGGGCAAGCATCATTTTTCATATATGTTTCTACCTAGCTCAGTGGGCCTAGGACCTCTGTGCATTTCCACGGTACAGATAAATAACAACAACATAGCACTACACAGAGGTCAGTGAGCCTTTGATTGTGTGTGTGGGAGAGGGCTATCTGTTGGAAAGTGGCTCATTTAGGAGAGAGGAAGTGAGTTTGGCAATGTGTTAGTGGAGGAAGTTAGTGTTGGTACTAGAGGCACGCTTGCACTTAACCAGCTCTAAATTTCAGTAGCTCAGCAGACCAGTGGCTCTTTGAGAGAGCTGGAATCTGTGGAGAATTCCATTTTTGTAAATTACAAGCAGGACAAGCCATGAAAATAGGCACATTTCTAATTTTTGGTGGTACGATTGTCTACCTGTTATCCCTTTGTGCTTCCTACTTAGCTGTATTCAGAGTCAGGATGCAGATAAATACAACTTCCAGCCTTTTGCTGCAGCAGCACTTCAGCTGGATTGCTTCCAAATGAAACCACCAGTGGGAATTGCACTCATAACTCAATTTAAATATAAAAATTTGGAGACGAATCGTAGGTAGAAATAACTGCTGTTCATTACAGTTCACTATGTTAGTACCATGTTTTAATCTGGCTATCCAGTTTTTATGTTGGAATCGGTGGTTCTGATTTGTAAAGCTGAATTTCTAATGTTGAACTATGTCCATCTTAAAGCTGAGCATTCTCGCCTTTTGATGCATGGTGTATGAGAGGGGCCAGCCCTGTAGCAGAGCAGAGTGTTCGAGAGAATTTTGGATTTATCAATCACAAGTCAACTCTCAAGAGTAGCCAAGAAGAAAGAGGTGGGGTGGTTGTGACAGGTTGGATCACAGAACCCTCCTTGGGAGCTGCCACCTGATGCACCAAGACTACTTCTGTCCCTCCGTTCCTTCTCTGTCAGCTTAGGATTTCAATGCCCTGCCTGGTTTGAGCCAGACTCGCTAGCCTGCTGCAAACCCAGACCCAGGTCTGAATCACGTCCCCTAACAGCTGCAGCTTTACCTGACAGCAGCTTACAGAAGTGTTCTTATCTTTAACACTCAGATGCTGAACTCCCAGTGGGGTCTAAACCCAAATAAATCCATTTTACCCTGTATAAAGCTTATACAGGGTAAACTTATAAACTGTTTGCCCTCTATAACACTGATAGAGAGATATGCAGGGCCGGCGCTACCATTTAGGCGACCTAGGCAATGGCCTAGGGCGCCAGAATTTTTGAGGGGCGCTATTTTGCAGGGTGGCGGCACGCGGCTCCGGGGGACCTACTGCAATCATGCCGGCGGACGGTGCACTGGTCTAAAGGCTCCGGCGGACCTACCGCAGTCATGCCTGCGGCAGGTCCACCGAGCCTTTAGACCAGCGGACCGCCCACCAGCACGACTGCGGCAGTTCCACCGGAGCCGCGAGGGGCGGCAAAACGGCCGTCCGCCTAGGGCATCAGAAACCCTGGCGCCGCTCCTGGAGATCTGCACAGCTGTTTGCCCACCCAGGTATTAACACATACTGAGTTAATTAATAAGTAAAAAGTGATTTTATTAAATACAGAAAGTAGGATTTAAGTGGTTCCAAGTAGTAACAGACAGAACAAAGTAAGTCACCCAGCAAAATAAAATAAAACATGCAAATCTAGTCAAACTGAATACAGATAATCTCACCCTTAGAGATGCTTCAGTAAGTTTTTTTCCTCAGACTGGCCACCTTCCAGGCCTGGGCACAATTCTTTTCCCTGGTACAGCTCTTGTTCCAGCTCAGGTGGTAGCTAGGGGATTCTTCATGATGGCTCCCTTTTTTTCCTGTTCCACCCACTTATATATCTTTTGCATAAGGCGGGAATCCTTTGTCCCTCTGGGCTCCCACCCCTCCTCACTGGAAAAGCACCAGGTTAAAGATGGATACCAGTTCAGGTGACGTGATCACATGTCACTGTAAGACCCCAAGCCTTCATTCCTCCCAGCCTGACTCACAGGAAGGCCTGCCTGCCAATAGAGCCATCCACAGTCAATTGTCCTTGTTGAAGGGGACCATCACAATTCCAAACCACCATTATTTGCCCACACTTTACATACTTACAGTAGGCCCTCATAGTTATATTTCATATTTCTAGTTTTAGATACAAGAGTGATACATTTACAGAAATAGGAGGAACGCACTCAGTAGATTATGAGCTTTGTAAAGATAACTTACAAGAGACCTTTCGCGTGAAGCATATTCGTTACATTATATTCACTCACTAGCATATTTTTATAAAATCGTATAGACGGCAATGTAACACCAAGAGTAGCCAAGAAGAAAGAGGTGGGGTGGTGATTTGTTTTTGTTGCTGATGGAGAAGAAAGCCTTTGCGCAAGGCTCACATTTATATTACAAGTTATATTCATATCTGAATATGAATCTGACTTGGTCATAATTTTTCAGTAATATATGTGGGGATAAAACACTGTGTAAGTCCTTGCTGGAAAAATGGAGCTTGCTATGTTTCTCTCCTGGTATGGTGGGGGAGGAGAGGGGTTTGGTTTGGTTTGAGGTTTTGTGAGGGGGAATGTAGGGCTTGGTCTTTTTTTAAAATTGGTGATTGAAAGAAAGCAGGCTCAGGCTTGATGGTATCATAAACTGATCAAAGATGCTTCTTTCCAGAATCAGATTTAAAATGCATATCCAGGGCTTCAGATTTTCTGGGACAGTAGTATATCACTCTTGAACTTCAGTCTGTGTGATTCAGGCTGAAGTTGTCGACACAATCATTATTCCCCCAATCACCTAAGCTTGCCAACTTGGAGTGTTGTTTTTTAATAACTTTCTTTTCCTTCTCCCGATACATTCAGGCATCCATCCTCCCAGCAACTCAACATTACAACCTTTCCTCTCTGTTTTTATGGCTAAAAATGCTTATCCTTGTCTTAGTTCTCTCCCACCTCAATAGCGGTGCTCCTCCGTGGCCCCCTCAACTTCCATTTCACTCCCCTCCAGTCCATCCAGAATACGGTCGCTAAAATTCTTTTCTTCACTCCATTTGTTTCTCCCATTGCTAACATAGCGAGTCCAAGAGTTTTAATCGTGCCTTCAAGGCTCTGCAGAAGTTCATTCTAATTACATCTCTTCTTACAACATCTCCCTCGCCTTGTTTGCATCATCAGTGAATCCAGCTTTACCCCTCCCTGTCTTGCCTTCTTATTTTCGTGCCTTTGCTGCTTCCCCCTCTGCCTGGAACATCCTCCCTATCTGTATACTAGGTGCCAATGCTTTTCTTTAACATCTCTATACAAAGCTAATTTCTTATATGAAATCGATAAACATTAACCAGTGTCAGTGTAAAAAAAAAAAAGGGCGGGGGGTGAAGGCAAGGGGGCAGGATATGTAGTTAGTTAGACTTCGGTTAAAAAGGGCTTTATTTTGGCAGTGTTTTTCCATAAAAATCTGTCAGCCAACACATCCTCGCTTATCACCCTTCTTCATTGTAATTTTATAATTGATAAAATAATCCAAATGCTGTTTGATCTCTGTCATTTGTTAGCAGTGACTGTTCTTAAAGCACAGAAACCAGAGAGAGTGTGTGCTGCCTTACTAGTGGTAGGAAAGAAATCAAATGTATTTTATCTGATGTTATATTGTGATGAAGGTAGAGGTCTGGGGAAGAAAGCCATCAGTTTTTAATATCTGTATGTCAGTCTCTCACCTTTGAAACTTTAACCAAGGAAGACTCTCTTCCAGATAACTTGTAGTGCAGGACGAAGTTTAATTAATACTTACACAATTTCCTGGGTAATGCTGCACTGCTTCTCTTTTCAGCTCTGCATCTAGTGAGATGTGCTCTTTTTTTGATCATTACAAGCAATAGCTGCAGTGCCCCTCATCGTGATGGAAGGCATTAAGCCAGTACCTTATTTCCAAAAGCAGGTAAAAATACCCCAAAGAATAATGGAGTCCAAATTAATCTGGTCACATTTAAATTCTGTGTTGCCTGGGTCACATTCGTGGGTCTGTCGGGTCTGTCAGGTATGTCAGGTGTGCACATTTTTGTCCTGTATGTACACTGTATATATACATCATCTGAATGGTGACTTCACATGAGGAATGTGAACAGTTAGTATTATTTCCCTGGCCAGCTAGATAATGTGTACATATGTACTGTCAGTGTGTGTTCACAATAAATGTAAATAGGGACATGTACACATACACAATATGTGAAGATTGTATATCCAAATGCATTGATCTGGGTTATTTTAACCATTTTGTCAGGTAATATGTTTACTCAGAGCACCATATGACCTGACCAGTTAGCCTTTCATGTTAATACTACAGCACCTTGTTTGTGCTTTCCTTACTTTTAATTTTGACCCACCTTGTCTGTTTTAATGTTTTTAATTTTAATCAAAAGTATCTTGTCTCCCAGCAACCTCATTTCCCTGTGCATTTCTCAGTAGCGAATACTTATTGATGGTCATTAGTCTCTAACTGCTTGTGCCAGTGCACCTCTGGGAGGTTAATCAATCTTGTTCTTTTTTAATTGACATCAATAATGTGTTTACATTTATCAATATTTCTTAATTGTCAAGTTATAACAGTGGAACATCAATAATAAATCATGCCAATGGTGAACTTCACACATTAGACTTTTAAAAGTCTCCTTAAGCAATTTGACATATTGTAAATTGCTCTGGTGTGATTTGTATGTGCTGTGTGGGAAGAGATCCAAAAATTGGTATGTAAAGCCATGTACTGTAGAATAAATAACATTAAAGAACCAAACTATTGAACTGACAGTAGGATGGTTTTTGCCATATAGATTATATATTGTTATGAGGAAGGAGGAAGCAAATCTTTTAAGGCTAGCTTAACAGCCTCAACCAAGATTGTGAACCCATTGTGCTGTACATAAACATAGTAAGAGAAAGTCCCTGCCTTGAAAAGCTTACAAACTAGGTGAGACAAAGGCTGGGGGAAAGGAATTATTATTCCTATTTTACACATGGGAAATAAGGCACAGAGAGATTAAGGACTGGATCCAAATAAGCACATAAACACACGATTAACTTTAAACACATGAGATGTCTCATTTAAATGAATGAGACCATTCATGCTTATGATTAAGCATATGCTTAAGTGCTTTCCTGTGTTGAGGCTTAAGTAACTTGCCTAAGGTCACATAAGAACCTTCTGGCAAGGCTGAGAATTGAACCCCAAAATCTTCCACATCCCAGTCTGGTATCTTAAGACCATCCATTCTCTTTCTTCTATCCCCACTAGCTTCATGCAGTAATAAGATGCACATATGACAATAATCTGAATGACAGAAACCTGGCAAAATGCTGTCCTGAGGACAACTACCAAATTGAAGACATGTCTAATGAGAATGGAAAAAACAAAATGGGGGGAAAAGGTGAAGAAGGTTGAACACTTGACAAGAAGATAACATGGAACACCAAGTAGGAGGGAAAATAGCGCCAATGAAGCAGCTATTTACTTCCTTCCTAATTTTATGCTTCATGATTTTTTTATTTAGCTCCTGTGATTTTAAAGGTGAACGGCAGAGCTTTTAAGTTAAATATATACAAAAAAACATTTAAGATCCTAATCATTAACAGAATATGTTGCTATTAGACTTTAAAACTACAAACTTTTTTAAAAAAAAAAAAATCTCCTTACGACTTACCTGCTAAGACCGGAGTTCAGGGTTCTCTGTGTCTCATAGAAGGGATTGTTCATTATTTTGTTATTTATAAATCATTTATAGTGCTATGAATTTAAATGATTCTTTACACAGAGCAAGAGAGAGGTAATCATTCCTTTAAATCAAACTAAAACAACAAATGTATAAGCCAGGACATGAAACAATGATTCAGGAGTGAAAGAAGGAGATTATTAATGACAACAAAAATGGGGGGAGAGGTTTGCATAAGGATCTCTTCTTTGAAGGAGCAGAGAAGGGGAGTATACTGTGAATGAGGACATTGAGACTGTTCTAGGCATAGTGGCAGCTTGATGAAAAGCACAAAGTTGAGTAGAAAAAGTGACAACGGGAGAAGAGTAAGATAAAAGTATTGGTGAGTAGGAAATATCAAGATTATCTAGGTCCCTGTAGATGAGGAGAATCTTTGAATTTGATTTAATAAGATGCAAAGAGGAAGTGAAGAGTTTAGTAGGTGGTCAGAGCACACAGTGGCATTTTGGATGAAAGTCATGGAGGGCAGAGAAGAGAGAGTTACACTTACCAGGGTGAGAGATGAGACACTCACTAGGGACAATTATTTTTATGCAAATCAGTGGCAGAGCTCCCACTGTTTTCAGTGATACAGGAACAGGTTCCCCCAGGCTTTAACGGGCTTTGACTCAGGAACCATTGTAATTTTAGTTCCTCAATATCCTGAAGTGTAACACAAAGGTGTTCTCATTTGAAAAATATTGGTTTGAGATAGATTCTTTTTATTTACTAGTTTGAACATGTGTAAAAGGACAACCGAAACAACAAAACAGCTGCCATCATTGTGAACTGAATATTATTGTGGGGGCCTGGGATGTCCCACCTATCATGATTGAATCAGTGTGGAAACTGGGACTCCAGTTCCTGTATTCCATATTTTCTTCTAGCTCTCTAAAGAATGACACACATAATCTACTCTGGGGAGAGCAAGAGATTTTACTGTTAATGTACTATAAAGTTAAAAGATTTCTACCATCAAAAGAGGCTGTTAAATAGCATAAAGAACATAAGACTAAATGGTAAAAATCTTGTATAGTTCAGTTTATTATTCTGGCAGCCATTCTGCTGTCTTGTACTTTTACACAAATGTTGAAAGTAGTGAATAAGAAGAATCAGTCTTTTTCAAATGAGAGGATGTTGGCAGGACAGCCTTCAAAGGAACTAAATGATAATGGTTAATGAATCAAAGCCCGTTAAAACCTAGATGTTTAATCAACCTTTTTATCAAGAGTAAAGCAAATCAGAAAGTAAAGGAGCTGACATTTACTGTGTCATGGCAGATTATGTACATTTCTTGACTGCACAGAAGGATGTGTTGTGTGGACCTTGTGTGGAGAAAGCATATCTAGAGTCAAAGGCATAGATTCATAGACTCTAGGACTGGAAGGGACCTCGAGAGGTCATTGAGTCCAGTGCCCTGCCCTCATGGCAGGACCAAATACTGTCTAGACCATCCCTGATAGACATTTATCTAACCTACTCTTAAATATCTCCAGAGATGGAGATTCCACAACCTCCCTAGGCAATTTATTCCAGTGTTTAACTACCCTGACAGTTAGGAACTTTTTCCTAATGTCCAACCTAAATCTCCCTTGCTGCAGTTTAAGCCCATTGCTTCTTGTTCTATCATTAGAGGCTAAGGTGAACAAGTTTTCTCCCTCCTCCTGATGACACCCTTTTAGATACCTGAAAACTGCTATCATGTCCCCTCTCAGTCTTCTCTTTTCCAAACTAAATAAACCCAATTCTTTCAGCCTTCCTTCACAGGTCATGTTCTCAAGACCTTTAATCATTCTTGTTGCTCTTCTCTGGACCCTCTCCAGTTTCTCCACATCTTTCTTGAAATGCGGTGCCCAGAACTGGACACAATACTCCAGTTGAGGCATGCATCTCTTAGCTGGACAGTGGGGACTGTATTCACAGTAGGGCTCAAATAGTATTTGCCAAATTGGTTTGAAACATGCTAAAGCCTTCAGATTGACTCAGATTAAATGTGAGACTAATTTAGATTAAGCATACTTTATCTGGCTGGAATGAAGAAGGTGAAATCTTATTTAAACTGAGTTTAAAATTGAAAAGTTGAAAAACATATTTCACACATTGGCCACCAAAGCACTGTTTAAAATCAAAATAGCATGAACTTTGTTTTAAACCAGTTCAGCAAGCATGTTTTTCAGTACAGTATAGGCAAGGCCTAAATAATAACAATGGTTTCTGTTCCTGATGTATTAACATGTTTTGAAGCCCGAGTTAATCAGGTTAAGAAATATTGTGCTTGGGCCTGGGTTTTTTTATTGTATTAAGAGATGACACAGAGGCTGCTGAGAAATGAGGATCTGTAACAAATATCTTTGCATACCGCCTTTCAGGCTAAGAAGTGAATGTGAGTCTCTTCCCCAAAGTGTGCTAAAAGCTGTACATTAGTACTCACCCAGTATTGGTGTTTCATGCTTTTGAGTGAGATTTTCAGAAACGTGTCAGTCCTACTTTCAAAAGTGACTTGGGCACTTATGAACCCAAGTTACATTGAGAGTCAATATTTAACTTCCTAAATCACGTAGGCACTTGCACATTTTACCCTTTTCTTAGTAATACTCTAGGCCAGGGGTCGGCAACCTTTCAGAAGTTGTGTGCCAAGTCTTCATTTATTCACTTTAAGGTATAGTTTCATGTGCCGGTAATACATTTTAATGTTTTTAGAAGGTTTCTCTCTATAAGTCTATGTATTGTATAACTAAACTATTGTTGTATTGTAAAATAAAGGTTTTCAAAATGTTTAAGAAGCTTCATTAAAATTAAATTAAAATGTTGATCTTACGCCGCCGGCCCACTTAGCCTTCTGCTGGCCTGGAGTTCTGTTCACCTAGGCCGGCAGCAGGCTGAGCGGGGCCTGCGACCGGGACCCCAGCTGGCAAGGGTCCAGCAGCCAGAACCCCAGACCGTCAGCCCAGTGCCACTCAGGGTTTCCATCCGCCGGCTCCTGCTAGCCGGGATCCCGGCTGCCAGACCCGCCTAGCACACTGGCAGTCTAGGGCCCTGGCTCTGGCCCTGGCCCTGGCTTTGCCCACATACAATGGGTATCTACCTTCTCCCTGGTTCTGGCCCATTCTCTTCCTCTCTCTGCACTGAGCTGAGGGTGGGAGTGCACTGAGCACAGGGCTGGGGGTGAAGGGTCTAGCCAGGAGCTAGAATGAGGGAGGGGGCTCATGGTTGGGGCAGGAGGTTTGGGTGTGGGGCACTTACCTTGGCAGCTCCCATTTGGTGCGAGGGGTGCAGGTGGGAATATGGGGGTGGTGCAGGAGTTCCCATTAAGTGCTCAGGGTGGGAGTGGTGATGTGGGGGGTGCAAGAGTCAGGTTGGGGGTGGTCTGGGGATGTGGGGGGGTGCAAGAGTCAGGGCAGAGGGCTGCGGACATGTGAGAGGGTGCAGGCGTCAGGGCAGGGGGTGGGGAGGGGGCTGTGCATGTGTGGGGGTGCCAGAGTCAGGGCTGGGGTTGTGGGGGTGTGTGTGAAGGAGTCAAGTAGAGGGCTGGGTGTGTATGAGGGGGGCACAGGGCATGGGCCTGGGAGTGTCTGTAGGGCTCAGGGCAGAGGGCTGGGGGGGTGTGAGGCGGGGTCAGGGCAGAGGGCTGGGAGTGTGTGGGACAGGGGGGTGAGGGCAGGGGCCTGGAGAGGATATGCCCCTATTCCAACACACACACACACACACCCACCAAGGCCCTGCCCCTGCTTCTTCTCTGCCTCCGCTGGGAGCAACGAGCACGCTGACTCTGCTCTTTCCTGACCCCCTCCCTTGCAAGGGCCATCAGCTGATTGGCGGATAGGGAGGGAGGGACGGAGGCAGAGGAGGGGCAGACACCCAGCACACTGCGGGAAGAGGCAGGGGAGCTGGCAGGACCAAGCTTCTGCCCCTTACCCCTACGGAGGGGAGCGGGCTGGGCTGGACAGGATTTTTAATAGAACACTGCTGCCTGCTGGGACTCCAGCAGGCAGCAGTGTGCCATTAAAAATTGGCTCGCATGCCATCTTTGGCACGTGTGCCATAGGTTGCCGACTCCTGCTCTAGGCTTCCCTTCTCTACATTAATGATGAAGCCTCTGTGCTTGATTCAGTGTACCACCATTTCCCACTTTATTAATGCACACTCTCGTTTGAAATAGAGTGGCACGATGTAACCACAGGCTTCTTGTTTCTCACTGCCTTTTGATACCGATTAATAAAAGCACAGACCATCTCTCTGTCTCTTCCATACTCTCAGGCTGAAAAGCTGAGTATTTTCTTTTCAAGTAAATACCCATCAGCCCTACAGATCTATTAGCAGTAGTTGTTCTAGAGAGTAAGCAGCCCAATACATGCATGACCTGAGAGAGGTTCTGAGTGCCTGCAGCTCCCACCATGATGATGTGGGATGTGATCCTATTTATTTGCATGGCAGTAACACATGGGAGTCACAGTCAGGGGCAAGAATATCATTGCGCTGGGTGCTGTACAGACACAGAACGAAAAGACAGTTCTTGTTCCAAACCTTTGAAAAACTAATATTCACAGACTTTAAATATACCTGTTCCCAAATTTTTTTTTTGAGGGGGGGGCGGGGTAATTGTACCAGTTTACCAGATAAAGGGTTTAATCTTTAGATTCAGTGAAGAGCATTTACTGTTCTTACTGAAGTCAACAGGGGTTTGACATGAGTGATACATAATAGTTTACTGAGCATACTGGAAGAATGATTCATTATTTATGGCCAGTTAATTGATTTAATTTTTTTTAAAAAGCTGTGTACCTAAATAGCAGTAATGAATTCAGAGTACTGAAAGTGTTCATTTAGTTTCTTAATTTTTTCAGTTCTTATTTGCTGCTTGCTTGCTTAAGATTTCTTTTGAAATTGTAAAAATTAGACTTATTTATTTTACTTCCTGGCTCTTACTGTAAAACACGGACATTGATACTGTGTTTCTAATATAAAAGTGTCATGAAACTTAGAGAGAGGGAGGGAGAGTTCTGACCTATTTTTGTAAAAGAAAACAAAGATAAGGAAGGGTAGAACACAGGAGCAGAGACCCAAAGTTTCCCACAGAATAGTAATAGATATGACCTTTAATATCGAGGCCTTTGGATCAAAGTTAAGTTGGCATTAAAATTTTCTAATAAATTCCCTGCTGAATCTCAGGGTTTTTTCCCCTCAAAGTTAATTCAATAAGGTCACAATAAAGCGAGTGCTGTCTGTGTTATTGTAATTGCTCTCAGCAGGCTGGTAATATTATTGCACAGAAGTGCCAGCTACTGTGCTTTTATTTCTCTCTTCAGCCATGCTCCTTCCTACATACTCCCTCCGCTCGTCTCTCAAGTCCACCCTAAATAGGAAATGAAGCTGTTTTAAATGCCATTTGCCTCTCATTTAAAATGCTTTTACAGTGATGCATGAATGCTTTGCAGTGAAAGAAATAAAAGCTTTGTTAGATTTCTTGTGGAATAATTGGAGACTTTTATTTCCTTTCTTTAATTCTGCTCCAACCTTTAAGCACTGGATCCAGCCTTTAAGTTCTTAAGTAAAGGATGTTATTTCTAAACACAAAGGGCTTGGTTCATCTCATGTTGGTTTGACTCTCTGAGGGTAGCAAATTGACAGATAGTTCAAGAGTTTCTGTAAGGGTATGGAGGATGGGATAATCATGGGAAGCCAGCTAACATAATAATGTGTTTCACAAACAATCTTCTGCCTATCGTGATAGACCCAGGCCAGTTGAGAACAGCAGAGTAGTAGAAGGGAGATATACTGGCCACTGGATAAGCAGTTTTCTGTTCCCAGAGTGACCAGAGCAGGGGCTGCTCCAGTCTTATGAGAAGACCTGACTCCAATTAACCTGCTAAGAGTTAGGTGAGGCTGTTAAGGACCTGACTCTAATTAAGGCCCCTCTGATGCTATAAGAGGGCTCACTCCAGTCAGGCCAAAGGGAGCCAGGGAGGAGGAAGTGCGTGTGAAGAACTCGGAGCAAGAGGTGTGCAAGAAGCTTGAGAGTGAGTGGGCCTACTGCTGGAGGACTGAGAAGTACAAGGATTATCAGAAATCAAGAGGAAGGTCTGGTGGTGAGAACAAAGAAGGTATTGGGAGGATACCATGGGGAAGTAGCCCAGGGAATTATAGCTGTCATGCAACTGTACCAGGAGGCGCTCTAGACAGTTGCAGTCCATAGGACCCTGGGCTGGAACCCAGAGTAGAGGGCGGGCCCTGGTTCCTCCCAACTCCTGATCTAACACAGGAGGAATTGGTAGAAGCCACGGTCCAGGTCAGAGGGGAAGGTATCTGGGCTGTTTCCTGACCCACAGGGTGAATCTGTGAGGTAAGCAAATCCGCCAATAAGCGCAGGACCCACCAAGGTAGAGGAGGAACTTTGTCATAATATTTAGACATACCTGGTTGTCGTATTCCTGTAAATTATTGCTATCCATGCCCACCCTGGTTTCTTGAATAGAATAATTGATTTGATATTTCTTGTCCTGTGGAATGCAAGTTTATGTTTGACATTCATGAATCTACTAGTAAAATATTAGCCTGGGCATAGACCATTGCAGTGGATAAATGGCTGCACAGAAACACTGTGATCACTGCTCTTCGCATATGTTATACAACTGTAAGTTGATACATATGTGTTAACATGAATTTGGTTTCACTTATTTTTGTTTGTAGCTACTATTGTGTCCATAATCAGGGCCCCGTTGTTTGGATCCTACTTCCCAGATGCAGCTTGCTCCTCTCCTTCCTCAGACATGCAGTCTTAAATAAACATACAGATTTGGTTGATATGGGTAACATGCAGTGTTGTGTGACAGGCTGCCCACGTTGTAGCCAACTTTTTTCATCTATTGCAGAAATTTTTTAAATACAATATCTGCATTACATTATGATTATTTTTTATTACAGTAGCACTTGGGACCTTCAATGAAATATCAGTCTCCCATTCTTCTAGGCATCAAACAAAGACGTTTTACAAATACAATTCTTGATCCAAAATGCCTGCAGTCTGTCCTCCCCTAACTGCACCCTTCATCTTTTAGAACCTCCCGGTGTTACACCAGATTCTGAATATGCAATGAGTTTTGAAATTTAAAATGGAGGTTTTTGCATACACCACTGCATCACACTTTTGTTAGTAGTAAGGAAAGAGCACACTTGTATGTCACTTTTTCACCCTATTTCTGTATTGCTTGTTATTTCTCTTCACCCTCCCACACACTTTTAAAAATTACTCTTGTCCCACATTCTTGGTCACGCATCACACCCTACTGGTACAAAGTGCACTGCAGTGCCTGCATGTTGGATGAACTCCCAGTGATCAAAATCATCACTTTCACCGTGTTTGAAGTTTCTGCCAGCAAAGATACAAGCATCTTGAGGTCACTCCTGATCAATAACTGTTTTTTGCTCTTATTTATGGCATACACATTTTAATTTATAATTCCTGTTGTTGCTTGGGGTTCTCATTTTTGGTAGCAGAGATGTGATACGACTAGTAAAAGCAGTATGCCCCCAAGATAAAAGGATGCTACTGACCCAATACACTTCAAGAAGGTTGATTTGGAACCCTGCTGTGGTTGGAGTCTAAGATATGCTAAGATTCCCCTGAATCAGCATGGCAGATGATCAAGTTGTTACTTTGTGAATTTAATACTTAAGCATTGCTGTGACAGAATTTCTATTTAAATTAACATTTTTGATTGATTCTGCACTTCAAAAGTTCAGTGTTGAGATTACAGCAATATAGGCTAAAGAACTCACATTTTCCAAACCAGTTTTCCCTCTGGCTGAGTCAGGTCATTCTAAAGTAAACCTGAATGTTGAAAAATCCGTTTGGACTACATACAGTAAAAGCTTTTTTAATGGGCATGCTGGGGGCATGGGGGATGCAGGTTAACTCAGAGAGAGGAGTTTGGAGTGGGGGGCGGGCGGAGTGTGGGAAGGGCTGTGGGGCACGGCTCTGGGAGGGAGTTTGGGTCCGGGAGGAGGGTTGGGGCATGGGAGGAGGCTAGGGTTCCAGATGGCGGGGGGGTGCTCATCTCCAGTGGCTCCCTGCAAGCGGCTTCCCGTCCCTGTTGCTCGTGGCAGAGGCATGGACAGGCGACTCTGTAAGCAGCCTCTGTCTGCAGGAGCTGCCCCCTGTAGCTCCCATTGGTTGCGGTTCCCAGCCAATGGGCTGGGAGCTGCAGCTTCAGCGCTTGAGGAGTGGGGAGGGAGGCATCATGCCTGCAGGGCCACCTGGGTGTGCCTCCATCAGCAACAGCGGAGACAGGGAGCTGCTTGCAGGGAACCACTGGCAGTGAGCACCCCCCCCATCCGGCACCTAGAAGCCCCCGTGCCCTAAACCCCCTCCAGGACCCAAACTCGCTTCAAGAGCTCACTCCCCAGCCCCCTGCCGGCCCCACACCAACCGCATTATAAGCCAGACTTCCAGTGCAGATCAGAAATGCTGGTTTATAGAGCTTGCCGGTTGGTGAAGTGCCAGATAAAAGAGCTTTTGCTGTATTAACCATAAAAATATCAATCATGTTGTCCTTTGTTAAGCTAAACAAATTACTTGATTAAGATGCTATTTAGCACATACTGTTTTAAATAGTTTCCTGACAGGACCCTTCCTTCAACCCTCTTGCAGAATTTCAGATGATACATTTGTCCATTATTCTGAGCTAGCTGTGTCTAATGTTTGACCTGAATGAAAACCACTCAGCACTTCTGAAAATTAGGCCACTTATTTAAATTTCTAAATAAGGATTTAGGAGCCCAAGGTTAGACCCCAAATTTAAACAATCTAGACCTAGCCCCTGCACCTGAGAGCTCAATATCTCAGTATCACATCTTCTTACAGATAGTTTGGTTAGTTCCTAAGTAGATCCTAAAAGGAGTTTTGACAATAAGGATAGATTGACTGTTGCATCCCAATCATAACAACTTACATATCTCTATCATCTTTATTCTGAAAATTCCCAAAGCATTATACAAATTCTAATAACATCAGTGAAACACATCCTTCCTTTAGGTGGAAGGCCTACCAATCATTTGTTTTATTTGCTTGGATTCAATATTTTAAAATGTCTGCCCAAGCTGTAGGTATTCTCATAATTAAATTCAAACCAATAAAGGAATATGACCCTATATCTTAATACAAATATTATTCCTGGGGGAATTCTGTGCCAAAATTTTAAAATTTTGGCAAATATTTTAAAAATCTGCAAATTTTATTTGTTAAAATAACACTATATAATCACACCAGTTTCAGTTATTTTGGTAATTTCCTTCAAAATACCAGTCAATGTCCTTTTTTGGGGAGGATGGAATTCTGTGCACACATTAATTTCTGCAAAAATCTGCATTGCAAAGTGGCACAGAATTCCCTCAGTAAAATATATGGCCCTTCAGAAAAAGGATAATTTAGCCAAAGTCACTGGGAGCAAATATCTACTTTTATTAAATGTGTCATGGGATTTTTCCTGTTTACATAATAGAGATGGGACCTTATTTTTAAGGCCCCATCCAAAAGTTGGCATGTGATAAGCTGAAGGGAATTCCACCTTTCTTCCTTAGGAAAAGGAAAAGCTGAAAAGAGCCTGTCTAGATTTCAGTCTGTGGTTTCAGTGACCATTGGTGTTTCAATCTGATCCTTAAACTACTGAGCCCACATCTTTAGAAACCTGCGTTACTAGCACCCATCTTGTGTATTTTATACTGCTAAAAGCTCAAGGTACGTCTACACTATGAAATTAGGTCGAATTTATAGAAGTTGGTTCTTCAGAAATCGTTTTTATACAGTCAGTTGTGTGTGTCACCACACAAAATGTTCTAAATGCATTAAGTCAGTGGACTGCACCCACAGTACCAAGACTAGCATTGACTTTCGGAGTGCTGCACTGTGGGTAGCTATCCCACAGTTCCTGCAGTCTCTGCTGCCCGTTGGAATTTTGAGTTGAGATCCCCAATGCCTGATGGGGCAAAAACAGTGTCACTGGTGATTCTGGGTACATGTTGTCAGACCCCCCTTCCTGTCTCCCCCCGTAAATGCAACAGCAGAAAATTTTTTCGCACCTTTTTTCCTGGGTTACCTGTGCAGACACCATACCATGGCAAGCATGGAGCCCATACAGCTGACCGTCACCTGTGTGCTGGCAGATGTGGGACTGCATTGCTACACAGCAGCAGCTCGTTGCCTTTTGGCAGCAGACGATGTGTTACGACTGGTAGCCATTGTTGTCATACTCCTTGTCATAAACAGATAGCTAAGGGTTAATGTCTCTTTCACCTGTAAAGGGTTAACAAACAACACCTGACGAGAGGACCAATCAGGAAACAAGATACTTTCAAATCTCGGTGGAGGAAAGCCTTTGTTTGTGTTTTTTGGGTTTTGCTTTGTTCTCTCTGAGTCCTGGAAGGGACTAGACGTGCAACCAGGTTTCTTGCCAATCTCCCTGCTACAGTCTCTTATATATTCAGAATAGTGAGTATTGAGTAGAAAGGCGGTTATAGTCTTTTAATTGTTTCTGTATTTGCAACTGTGTATCTGGCTGGTAGAGTTTTAATGTGTATTTGCTGAAAGTATTTTAAATTGTATTTCTGCTGGAGAAAGCTTTTTCTCTATTGTCTATAAGCTGAAAGACCCTGTAATATTTACATCTAGATTACAGAGATAACTTTTACTTTTTTTTTCTTTCTTTTTATTAAAAGTTTTGCTTTTTAAGACCTGTTTGATTTTTTTTCTCCTGTTGAGGCTCAAGGGAATTGAGTCTGTACTTACCAGGGAAGTGGTGGGAGACAGGGAGAAAGAAGGGAGGGGAAGGGGGAATCCCTTTGTTTAGATTCACGGAGCTTGAATCTGTATTGCCTCTGGGTGAGGGAGGGAAAGCCTCTGTTTTAAGATTCAAGGAGTTGAATCCCAGTGATCTTCCAGGGTAACCCAGGGAGGGAAAGCCTAGGAGAGGCACTAGTGAGGGAAAGAGTTTACTTTCCTTGTATTAAGATCCAGGGGGTCTGGGTCTTGGGGGTCCCCAGGGAAGGTTTTGGGGAGACCAGAGTTTATCAGGCACTCAAAGGCCTGATTGGTGGCACCGTATCAGACCTAAGCTGGTAATTAAGCTTAGAGAAATTCATGCTAGTACTTCATTTTTTGGACTCTTAAGGTTCAGATTGGGGATAAAATACTATGACACTCCTGGGTGCTCTTTTAACCGACCTCATTGAGGTCAGTCGGGGTGCCTGGGCAGACAAGGGAGTGACTCAGCCAGGTCATTCCCATGTTCTGCTGAGCACCCAGGAGATGACGGTGGCTAGCAGTCGTGATGCAGCATCTTTTGCCGAGCACCCAGGAGATGATGATAGCTAGCAGTCGAACTGCACCGTCTGCTGCCAGCCTAAGATGTAAAAGATAGATGGAATGGATCAAAAGAAGAAATAGACCCAATTTATTTTGTATTCATTTGCTTCCTCACTTCCTCCCTCTGTGTAATCAATGGCCTGCTAAACCCAGGGTTTTCAGTTCAATCATAGAATCATAGATTATTAGGGTTGGAAGGGACCTCAGTAGATCATCTAGTCCAACCCCCTGCTCAAAGCAGGACCAATCCCCAACTGGCCCCTCAAGGATTGAACTCACAACCCTGGATTTAGCAGGCCAATGCTCAAGCCACTGAGCTATCCTTGAGGGGGCCATTCTGTGTGACAGTTGTGTTTCTCCTTGATGCAAAGGCACCCCTTTTGTTGAGTTTAATTCGCTGTAAGCCATGTCGTCAGTCCCCCCTCCCTCCATCAGAGCAGACAATCATTTCGCGCCTTTTTTCAGCGCAGCACTGGGATCATGGAGCCTGCTCAGATCACCGTGGCAATTATGAGCACTGTAAACACCACGCACGTTATACTGGAGTATATGCAGAACCAGAACCTGCCAAAGCAAAACCAGGCGAGGAGGTGACGGCAGCGCAGTGACAAGAGTGTTGAGGACATAGACATGGACACAGACTTCTCACAAAGTACGGGCCCTGGCAATTCGCACATCGTGGTGTTAATGGGGCAGGTTCATGCTGTGGAACGCCGATTCTGGGTCGGGGAAACAAACACAGACTGGTGGGACCGTATCGTGTTGCAGGTCTGGAACGATTCCCAGTGGCTGCGAAACTTTCGCATGCATAAGGGCACTTTCATGGAACTTTGTGATTTGCTTTCCCCTGCCCTGAAGCACCAGAATAACAAGATGAGAGCAGCCCTCACAGTTGAGAAGCGGGTGGCAATAGCCCTGTGGAAGCTTGCAACGCCAGACAGCTACCGGTCAGTCGGGCATCAGTTTGAAGAAGGCAAATCTACTGTGGGGGCTGCTGTGATTCAAGTAGCCAATGCAATCAAAGAGCTGCTGCTATCAAGGGTAGTGACTCTGGGAAATGTGCAGGTCATAGTGGATGGTTTTGTTGAAATGGGATTCCCTAACTGTGATGGGACGATAAATGGAAACCATATCCCTGCCTTGGCACCGGAGCACCAGGCCAGCAAGTACATAAACTGAAAGGGGTACTTTTCAATACGGCTGCAAGCACTGGTGGATCACAAGGGACGTTTAACCAACATCAGCGTGGGATGGCCGGGAAAGGTACATGATGCTCGCGTCTTCAGGAGCTCTGTTCTGTTTCAAAAGCTGCAGGAAGGGACTTTCTTTCCAGACCAGAAAATAACATTTGGGGATGTTAATGCCATGGCTCATGAAGCCATACACAGACCGCCTGGACTGTAGTCAAGAGCTATTCAACCATAGGCTGAGCAAGTGCAGAATGGTGGTAGAATGTGCATTTGGACGTTTAAAAGCGCACTGTGCAGTTTACTGACTCGGATAGACCTCAGCGAAACCAATATTCCCATTGTTATTGTTGCTTGCTGTGCGCTCCGCAATATCTGTGAGAGTAAGGGGGAGACGTTTATGGCGGGGTGGGAGGTTGAGGCAAATCGCCTGGCTGCTGATTATGTGCAGTCAGACACCAGGGTGGTTAGAAGAGTACAGAAGGGCGCAGTACGCGTTAAAGAAGCTTTGAAAACCAGTTTCATGACTGGCCAGGCTACAGTGTGAAAATTCTGTTTGTTTCTCCTTGATGAACCTCCCCACCCCCGGCCCTTGATTCACTCTACTTCCCTGTAAGCTAGCCACCCTCCCCTCCCCGCTTCAGTCACCGCTTGCAGAGGCAATAAAGTCATTGTTGCTTCACATTCATGCATTCTTTATTAATTCATCGCACAAATGGGGATAACAGCAAAGGTAGCCCAGGAGGGGTGGGGGAGGAGCGAAGCATCAGGTGGGTGGGGGAGGAGGGAACGACAAGGCCACACTGCACTTTAAAGCCTTAAAACTTAAAAACTTTAAAACCTATTGTAGGCCAGCCTTCTGTTGCTTGGGCAATCCTCTAGGGTGGAGTGGCTGGAGGCCCCTGCCCCACTTTCTTGGCCATCTGGATGAGGAGGCTATGGCACTTGGGGAGGAGGGCTGTTGGTTAGACAGGGGTTGTAGCAACGGTCTGTGCTCCTGATGCCTTTCCGGCAGCTCAGCCGTACGCTGGAGCATATGAGTTTGATCTTCCCGCAGCCTGAGTATCGACTTTTGCCTTCTGTCAGCAAGCTCACACCACCTATCATCTTCAGCCCACCACTTACTCTCTTCAGCCCACCACCTCTGCTTGTGTTCATATTGTGCTTTTCTGCACTCTGACATTGTCTGCCTCCATGCATTCTGCTGTGCTCTGTCAGTGTAGGAGGAGAGCAAGAGCTCAGAGAATATTTCATGCTGAGTGCGTTTTTTTTTGCCTTCTAATCTTTGCTAGCTTCTGTGAAGGAGAAACATTTGCAGCTGGTGGAGGAAAAGGGAGAGTGGTAATTAAAAAGACACATTTTAGAGTACTGTGGGTACACTCTTTCAGGTTAAACATTGCTGTTCACATTATACAGCACATGTGCTTTCTTTACAAGGGCGTATGTTGCCTCTTGTATTGAGAGCCTGCTGGTTTGGTGTGAGAGGTCACTCACACTTCACCCCTCCCCCCACCACATGGCTAACAATGGGGAACATTTCTGTTCAGCCACAGCCAAACAGCCGAGCAGGAACTGGCACCTCTGAATGTCCCCTTAATAAAATCACCGTATTTCAACCAGGTGACCACGAATGATATCACTCTCCTGAGGGTAACACAGCGAGATAAAGAACGGATGTTGTTTAAATGCCAGCAGACACCAGGACCATACACTGCCATGCTTTGTTATCCAATGATTCCAGACTGCATGCTACTGGCCTGGCATGGTAAAGTGTCCTACCATGGTGGACGGAATAAGGCTGCCCTCCCCAGAAACCTTTTGCAAAGGCTTTGGAAGTACATCCAGGAGAGTTTTATGGAGATGTCCCTAGACTCTAGAGTATTTCCGCTCCATCCCCATACACGTAACAGACTTTTCCAGTAGCTGTACTATCCACGAATGCCAGGGCAGTTTAATCATTAAACACGCTTGCTTTTAAACCACGTGCAATATTTACAAAGATACACTCACCAGAGGTCCCTTCTTCGCCTTCAGGGTCTGGGCCCCCGCCTTGGGTGGGTCTGGGGGTTGATGGGTCCAGATCTAGGGTGAGAAACATTTCTTGGCTGTTGGGGAAACCGGTTTCTCTGCTTCCTTGTTGTGAGCTATCTTCAGTCTCTTCTTCATCATCTTCTTCGTCCCCAAAACACGCTTCCCTATTGCGTGATTCTCCATTGACCGAGTCAAAGCACAGGGTTGGGGTAGTGGTGGCTGCACCCTCTAGCATGGCATGCAGCTCAGCGTAGAAGCGGCATGTTCGGGGCTCTGATCCTGAGCATCCATTTGCCTCTCTGTTTTTTTGGTAGGCTTGCCTTAGCTCCCTAATTTTCACATGGCACTGCTTTGCGTCCCTCTTATGGACTCTGTCCTTCATGCCCTTTGAGACTTTTTCTAATGTTTTGGTATTTCGTTCATTGGAACGGAGTTCAGCTAGCATAGATTTGTCTCTCCATATGGCATTTGTTATGGGGATTTGTCTCCCCATAATGAGTCTTGTGGATAAGGGAGAAGCGGTGGATGTGGTATACCTAGACTTTAGTAAGGCATTTGATACGATCTCGCATGATATCCTTATCGATACACTAGGCAAATACAATTTAGATGGGGCTACTATAAGGTGGGTGCATAACTGGCTGGGTAACCGTACTCAGAGTTATTAATGGCTCCCAATCCTGCTGGAAAGGTATAACAAGTGGGGTTCCGCAGGGGTCTGTTTTGGGACCAGCTCTGTTCAGTATCTTCATCAACGACTTAGATGTTGGCATAGAAAGTACGCTTATTAAGTTTGCGGACGATACCAAACTGGGAGGGATTGCAACTGCTTTGGAGGACAGGGTCAAAATTCAAAATGATCTGGACAAATTGGGGAAATGGTCTGAGGTAAACCGGATGAAGTTCAATAAAGACAAATGCAAAGTGCTCCACTTAGGAAGGAACAATCAGTTTCACACATACAGAATGGGAAGAGACTGTCTAGGAAGGAGTATGGCAGAAAGAGATCTAGGGGTCATAGTGGACCACAAGCTAAATATGAGTCAACAGTGTGATATGATACTGTTGCAAAAAAAAAAAGCAAATGTGATTCTGGGCTACATTAAACAGATGTGTTGTGAAACAAGACACGAGAACGTCATTTCTTCCGCTCTACCTGCGCTGGTTAGGCCTCAACTGGAGTATTGTGTCCAGTTCTGGGCACTGCATTTCAAGAAAGATGTGGAGAAATTTGGAGAGGGTCCAGAGAAGCGCAACAAGAATGATTAAAGGTCTTGAGAACATTGACCTATGAAGGAAAGGGTGAAAGAATTGGGTTTATTTAGTTTGGAAAAAGAGAAGACTGAGAGGGACATGATAGCAGTTTTCAGGTATCTAAAAGGGTGTCATCAGAAGGAGGGAGAAAACTTGTTCACTTTAGCCTCTAACGATAGAACAAGAAGCAATGGGCTTAAACTGCAGCAAGGGAGATTTAGGTTGGATATTAGGAAAAAGTTCCTAACTTCAGGGTAGTTAAACACTGGAATAAATTGCCTAGGGAGGTTGTGGAATCTCCATCTCTGGAGATATTTAAGAGTAGGTTAGATAAATGTCTATCAGGATGGTCTAGACAGTATTTGGTCCTGCCATGAGGGGGGGACTGGACTCGAATGACCTCTCGAGGTCCCTTCCAGTCCTAGAGTCTATGAAATCTATGGCGAGCAGATCCCGTACCTTCTGTTTGGTGCATGCTAGGAGCTCTTTGGCGATCCTGGGACTCCATCATGGTCACTCTGGCTGATGAGATCTGCACTCACCTGCACCTTGCTATGCTGACCAAACAGAAATAAGATTCAAAAAGTTTGCAGACCTTTTCCTATCTACCTGGCCAGTTGCATCTGAGTTGAGAGCACTGTCCAGAGCGGTCACAGTAGTGAAGCACTCTGGGATAGCTCCCGGAGGCCAATACCTCGAAATTCCTTCCACTCCACCCCAGCAAGGCCCGATTTCAGCGCTAATCCCTCGTCGGAGGTTGGAGTAAAGAAATCGATTTAAAGAGCCCTTTAAGTCGAAAAAAAGGGTTTCATCATGTGGACAGGTCCAGGAAGCTTAAATCAAGGGTAACGCTGCTAAATTCGACCTAGACCTAAATCGTAGTGTAGACCAGGCCCTCAGAGACTTTGGACCTTCCAGTGCTATTATACATGTGTTCATTTGGTAGTATATCCTGATAATTTCAGAACAATTCAGAGAACTTCACTCCAATGAGGCCTGAGGTTAAAAATGTTTTTTAAGTAAATAATATTGAAATTATTTCGTAGAGTCGCAACTTAAAATTTGGATGAACTGTGGTTTGACCTCTTGATTTGGTAAAATTGAATCTTCCTTTAAAAATATTGTACTCCTCAGATTAAAAAATGAATGCAGTTAGGTAGTGTACTGCTTGAGAGTTGCTTATTGATTAAACACAGCAGTCAGTATTAAATCAAATTAGGAAAAATTGCTATATATAATTGCGAGTGCATTTAAATATCTCTGTTATAGGAAACAATCCTGTTAAAAGAATCAAAGTGCAGTTATCACAACCGATTTTTAGCAGCGTTAAACCAATTTAACGCTGCACCCGTCCACACAACGAGGCCCTTATATATCGATATAAAGGGCTCTTTAAACCAGTTTCTGTACTCCTCCCCGATGAGAGGAGTAGCGCTAAAATCGGTATTACCATATCGGATTAGGGTTAGTGTGGCCGCAAATCGATGGTATTGGCCTCCGGCGGTATCCCACAGTGCACCATTGTGACTGCTCTGGACAGCAATCTGAACTCGGATGCACTGGCCAGGTAGACAGGAAAAGCCCCGCGAACTTTTGAATTTCATTTCCTGTTTGCCCAGCGTGTGGAGCTCTGATCAGCACGGGTGGCGATGCAGTCCCAAATCCAAAAAGAGCTCCAGCATGGACCGTACGGGAGATACTGGATCTGATCGCTGTATGGGGAGACAAATCTGTTCTATCAGAGCTCCGTTACAGAAGACGAAATGCCAAAGCATTTGAAAAAATCTCCAGGCTATGATAGACAGAGGCCACAGCACAGTGCTGTGTGACAAGCGTAACGGAAAGCCAAAGAATCAAATGGACGCTCATGGAGGGAGGGAGGGGGGTACTGAGGACTCCAGCTATCCCACAGTCCCCGCAGTCTCCGAAAAGCATTTGCATTCTTGGCTGAGCTCCCAATGCCTGTAGGGTCAAACACATTGTCGGGGTGTTCAGGGTATATGTCGTCAATTTACCCCCCCCCCCCCCCCGTGAAAGAAAGGGGGAAAAAATCGTTTCTTGACTTTTTTCAATGTCACCCTATGTCTACTGCATGCTGCTGGTAGACGCGTGCTGCGGCATGCAATGAAGCAGCATCCTCTCCCCCTCCCTCCCTGGTGGCAGATGGTACAATATGACTGATATCCATCCTCATCATCAGCCCCTGAGTGCTCCTGGCTGGCCTCAGGTGAGGTCGGCCGGGGGCGCCTGGGTAAAAATAGGAATGACTCCCGGTCATTCCCAGTAGATGGTACAGAAACGGCTGGTAACCGTCCTCATCATAGCAACTGGGGGCTGAGCTCCATCAGCCCCCCCCTTTCATGTCTAAAGAAAAATTCTGTACTGCCTGGACTATCATAGCAGCGGGATGCTGGGCTCCTCTCCCCCCCACCGTTTTAATGTCCTGCCTGGACTATCATAGCAGCTGGAGGCTGCCTCCCCCTCATTTTATCTCACTAAAAAGTCAGTGTTTCTTATTCCTGCATTCTTTATTACTTCATCACACAAATGGGGGGACACTGCCACGGTAGCCCAGGAAGGTTGGGGGAGGAGGGAAGCAACGGGTGGGGTTGTTGCAGGGGCACCCCTAGAATGGCATGCAGCTCATCATTTCTGCGGGATCTGACACGGAGCGGCTGTGCTCTCTGGTTCTCTGATACACTGGTTCTCTAGTACACTTGCCCCATATTCTAGGCAGGACTGACTCTATTTTTAGATAAACATAAAGGAGGGATTGACTCGGGGAGTCATTCCCATTTTTGTCTTTGCGCCCCCGGCCGACCTCAGCGAAGGCCAGCCAGGAGCACCCATGACAGCAGCAGACAGTACAGAACGACTGATAACATGGACGCACACCGCCGAATTAATGTGCTTAGTGTGGCCGTATGCACTCGACTTTATACAGTCGGTTTTACAAAACCGGTTTATGTAAAATCGGAATAATCCCGTAGTGTAGACATACCCTCAAAGAGCTACTTTTTCTGCCCTAGCCACATGCCTAAATCATTGTACATATTTCTCTCCGACTCGGCGTTGTTTTCTTCTTCCTTCACTCTGTGCTGTGTATTAATTCACCCAGAGTCCTTTATGTATGGTCAGCCTTTTCTTTTTCTGTTTTCCTCCAAAATTTTCCATCATCTAATCATTTTAGCTCAAGCCTGAAAAGACACAATACCCAAAAGGGGAAAATGGTAGCACTATTAGTTAATACAGTTGTCAAAGAGTCTGCTCCCCTTTCTTCTCTTTAGGAAAGCGTGATCTTATTATTCCTTAAGTCAAATCTTAGAAGACAGACCCAAGAACTCAGGTTCACAAACAATGCTCTAAGACGGAGTTCTCAGACTTTTGAACTGGTGACCCCTTTCACATAGCAAGCCTCTGAGTGCGACCCCCTCTTATACATTAAAAACACTTTTGTATATATTTAACACCATTATAAATGCTGGAGGCAAAGTGGGGTTTGGGGTGGAGGCTGACAGCTTGCGACCCCCCATGTAATAGCCTTGTGACCTCCTGAGTGGTCCTGACCCCCAGTTTGAGAACCCCTGCTCTAAGAGACAAATGGCTATAAGGCCTGATAAAGCCACATCTGCCTCAATCCATTGGCAGTTTTCCCCAGCTTATGTCTCCAGGCCACATTTATATTGTTTGTGGACCTAACAGGGCAGCAACATACTTGGGGAGATTCAGACCCTTAGAAGAGGAGTCTGACATGATGACACATTTGACATCAATATTCCTATGTTCTGTTATCATGTTCAGGAAGCTGTGATTATAATCATGGTGAGATGCTGTTTCCAAAACCCATGCTGTAGAAAACACGTACTCATAATAAAAACACTACAGAATACTGTTGCAAACTGAAGTTTGTGATCATTTTTTAGAAACACACATCTTGTAGAAATCATATTCTAATTTTAGTACTTTGAGTTGAATTCAGGTTTTTGGTTTCTGGTTGTTGTTTTTTTACTCATCCATGTTTATTTGTGGTTACATTAGCACATAGTAACTCTGCGGGGTGGGGAGGGAAGATTTATTGACTTCTGAAGGTTTATTTGGATTGTGACTGCATACAGTTGGGGATGAATCAGTGGATTAATTAGCAGTGAAATTCATATGTAAAAGAATGTTCCAGGAAAAAAAATCCAGCAGTGTCAATTATTGTTTGCATTCTATCTTTCCATAGTATGTAGCCACACAGGCTACTTTGCCTCCCGTCTACTATGGGCCACCAATAAGTGAACCAAAGAAAGCATAAATATGCAGTGATATAACCGGAAAGCATGAACACCACATGAATTCTAAGTCACTTTAAAGAAACCTACCTGGACATTTTCTCTGTTTTCAGTCATCATTTTCTAAAACCAGATCTTGAAAAATTACAGTGGATAGTAACTTCCTGGTTGGTTTTATTTAATCTGAAGTCATATTAACTAAACAGAGACACGTTTTCTACAGTAGTATTTTTGGACAACAAATCTGGCCAATATAATGCACCTTATTGGATAGTCATATGTATGTATACAAAGGGAAGAATTGGTGAGCAATAATACCTGTGTGCTTTAAATTTACTGCACCTCTTCCTGAGTATTCACAAAGGCTTTGGCAGTTTGTAAAATCGAGTTCATCATTTGCTTGTGGTCCTTCCTCATCTGAATGTATTTCTTTCAAGGACCTTCCTGCTGCAGTGAAGAAATTGGTAAAGCAGTTCTGTGTTTATTTTTGGTAATTATTTTTCCATTTAGCATGCCTCTTGATTTTGTTTCGTTCCTCTTCCACCTTCACCCCCTCTCCCCCAGTGGCTGGGGTAGCCCATGGCACAGTCTTCTGTCTTTTTATAAGGAATTCTGGAATCTGTGTACACCCAGTGGTCATATTCCTGAAGAAATCTGTGCTAATTCGCAACATAAAATAATAGATGCACAGAACACAATTGCAATTGCTAACAAATGAAAACCAATTAAATAACTTTGATAAAATTAAGCTAGTGTTATGGATATCAAGCTGATGCAATTTCCCTGCCACTTAATTCCTCTCCCTCCCCACAGTGGAAGGTCTGGCTACTTGAAATGATTGTATTAGATTCACTTATTTATACCAGGTGATTTAGTCAAAAGAAGGACTGGAAGTCTGACCACCCAAGTTTTTATCTCAGCTTTGCCAGACTTCTGTGATGTTGAACAAGTTATTTGTTCTCTCTCTTGGTTGCTGTCTTTGTAAAATGGGGATAACACTTTTCGTACCTATTTCACAGGGTGCATTAAGGCTTAATACATGTTTGTGAAGATGTATTATGTAGCTACTATGTTTTTGTGGGTTTGGGGGGAAAGGTAGGTTGTTTTTGTTTTAAAGAAATGTCTTGTAGACTAAACTTTTTTTTGAGTTCATTCTGATGTTGTCTTTTATTAATATTGTATTAGACATCCACAAGCCTTGAGGCTGGGACACTATCTAAATGAAATTTTAATTCTTACTGTGTCATCTTTGAACACATAAATAGTGTCAAAGGGGTACTCCTCGGGGAATTATTCACCAAAAAAATTAAAAATTCTGCCTATACTATTTGAAAATTTTGCAAAATTCTGCATATTTTATTTGTCAAAATAACACAATATAAACATTCCAATTTCAATTATGTTGGTAATTTATTTCAAAATATCTGTCAGCAAGTATGTCTGTAACAATACAGACCAAAAAACAGATTCTGATAATTTTTTGTTTTCTTTTTTTTACAGATAGATTCCTGACTAGGCATATTAATACAGAACTTTGAGTAATTCTTTTAAATTACAATACAGAGGTGTATTTCCTGCACCTGTCAGAAGCAGTGCAAAGATTTGGTGGTCACAGGTAACAGAGGAGCTGAGGGAGAGGGAAGGAGCCTGGGAGTGAACCTAGAGGGTGGTGGGTGTGGGTGGGAGAAGTGTTTTTTTGGGGGGGTGCATTGTTAGGGAGTTGGGAAGCCTCTCCGATGCAGACCCTGGCTAACCCCAAGCCTCTCCCATTCAATTAGACACATCTTCCCCATCCCCATGGGTCTCTGCAGCCTCCCTCCTCCCCAGACACTTTGCTGTCACCCCACTAGCTCCTGAGCCCAAGCCCCAGTCTGTCCCCCTACTATCCATTCTGAATTCCAGTCTGTGACCCCCTAGCAGCTCTGTGTTCCCCATTCTGTCCTAACCTGGCTCCATGGGCAGGGAGCTGTGATGAATTTCTACTCCTGGGGGAATTTTGCAGCACGGGGCATGCACAGAATTTTTTCCCCACATGCACGAAATACATTGGCCACGAAGTTCTGCAGTTCCTCGTTTTGCCCATCAGAGGCCACTGTGGCTGTTCTGGCACCACAGCAGACTCTGGTGGGCAAAAGGCAGAACTGCAGCACTTCTTGGACAGAATGTATTTTATGCTGGGAAAAAAACAATTATGGGGGGCAGATGAATTATGCATATCTGCAGATGCACAGAATTCCCCCAGGAGTTAAGGGGTCACTACAAAGAATCTTTCAGGTCAGAACACACTTAGATTTACAATCAAATTTTTTGGTAGCCCAGCTTGTTTTTGACACCTTATTTTGATAGAATCTTCCCCTTAAATGAGATGTAGATAGATTAAAAATGAATATATTGCAATCATCAGACTGCTTGGTTTTGCTCTTTGGATCACTGGGAAACTTATAGCCACATCTCTTCGTGAATGGAGCTCACTTAAGAAAATGTTGCAGGAATTGTGTTGATTTAGAGAATAAACCTTTATTCTGCTTCACTAAAAGGGAAGATAAAACACTGAACTAATAAAAGTAGAATTATTCAAGGTGAACCACAAATGACATTGCTAAAATATCAACTTCAGTAATGTATGTGTGATGAATGCCCAGTTGTATTAATTTATAACTTATCATTCATTTTTTAATTTGAGTGAATTATTATAACAACCCCCAGAATCCGCCAGCTTATTCTTACTTTTTTTTTTTTTTTTTTTTTTTTTGAAAACCTTTATATATTTTTTTTTTTTTTTAGGTTTCATGACATTCTTCATTGTCATATGACTGGTTCATGGGTCTACTCCTGTCTCTCACCAGCATGCTACATGCTGGGGTGTCGATCTCTCTGAACTCTGTAGACTACGTTATGAGAGGTTAGGTAAGTGGCATTTTTCTTTATTATATTGCACAGCTTTTAATTGATTTCGTATTCAACACCATATAAAATATTTAAAAAATAAATTTAGGGGGAAAAGCGCAATATAATATTAAAAATCCACTTATCAGACCTACTATACATGGAGTTGACTCCATGACCCAGGAAAATTGCATGGTAGTTTTGACATCATCCAGCACAATGCACACTGAGGCACCTAGCCGGATATGGTGAGAACAGGACTTTAAAGAAAAAAGTTAGTTTGTATATAGAAGGGCTATTGCAAAATGAATTTATTTTTCATACTAGGGCTGTTCACACAACCAGAGCAAGGAAATGAGCTAGAAGTGGAATTCATCCTGCCATTGGTCAGTTTATGGGGTTGGTTGTTTATGAACATTGAGCTTTGCTGTTTCAGGTTATCAAAGGCCATGTTAGTCCTGCTGAATGTAATACTACTGAGGGAATTCTGTACCACTGCATATGCACAGAATTCATGTGCCGCACAGAATTTTTTCTCTCCACAGAAAATACATTGTCAGAATGGTGCTGCAGTTTCTCCTTTTATCCATCAGGGGTCAGTGTGGTGCCAGAACAGAGAGCAGCTGCTCCCAGATGGGAGCAGCCACAGCTGGGGATAGGGAAGAGAAAGAAGCTGCCTTTCTCATAGCACCCTGCCCGTGGGGCCAGGTCAGGAGGCATATGGGGGGAATGGACAGCATGGTGCACCTGGGGCTGCTATAGGGTCACAAACTGGGTTTCAGAAGCAGTAGCATAGCTGGGGGGAAGTAGGGAGAGTGGCTATTCCCCTGAGCACTCACCCGGCGCTTCGCAGCGCATTCAGGTCTTCGGCGGCACTCAACTTTAGGCCCTGCTGTGTGCATCTTGCAGCAGCGGCTCCTGCAGCCAGTGCTTCTCCTGCTCCCCCCACCCTCGCTTTGTGGCAGCTGGGTGACACGCCTCCCTGTGGCTGCTGGGGGGTGCCTGCTATCTTGCGGCTCCGGCTGCGCTTGGCTGAGGACTAATCCAGCACGGGTTTCCCACAGGCAGCTCTGGGTCTTCGGTGGCAATTTGGCGGTGGGTAATTCGGCGTGGCGAGTTCTTCGGTCTTCGGCGGCAGGATTGGTTTTTCTCTTTTTCTCCTTTGCTGCTTTGCAGCGGGTGGCACCTTTTTGTGTGTGTTCACTCCCCCTGCTCTTAGAACCTGGCTACGTCACTGTTCAGAAGGGCTAGTGTGTGGAGGCACAGACTGAAGCGGAGGCTGAATGGGAGTAGGGGTGCGGGCATAGATGGGGACGGGGAGGGAGGTGCAGGGATACATGGGGATGGGGGGGATGCAGGGACATATGGGGATTGGAGAGGGGGTGATGGAATACATGGAGATGGAGTGAGGGAGGGTGGCTGAGTGGAGGGGCAAGGACACATAGGGATGGAGGATGCAGGCAGGAGCACCAGAACTTGAGGCGGGGGGGAGGGCCGTCCCACTTTTTGCTGGAGCAGGGCCTGCCCTCTTTCCCCTGAGGCCCCACCCCCTGGCCAGGCCAGCATGGAGCCCAGGTAGATGTGGGAGCCCCACACAGAAATCCTCCACCTTCCCATGGTGCAGAGGGGCTGAGAGCAGCCCCCACCCCGTGTTCCCACCTGGCCCAGGGCAAGTGAAGGGTCCGCGACTCCACGGTGGCTCCCCACAGCTGCCCACACTGCTCTCCCCAACCCAGCTCTGGGGGAGAAGAAGGCACCTCAGAGCCTCAGGGCAGCCACAGAAAGAGCCGGGCTGCATGCACTGTGAGGAGCTGCATACTCCACCTGCCCTGGGCGAGGAGGTGAGGACACAGCCCAGGGGCTGCTCGGAGGGTCTGCCACGTCTCCCCACAGCTGCTCGCGTGGCTCTTAGCGTGGCCGGGATTCGGCTTCAAGGCCACCCCATCCCTGGCCAGAACTGAGTGAGCAGCTGTGGGGAGCCTTGGTTCCTCCACCTGCCCTGGTGTAGGGTCTGCTTTTGGCCACCCCAGGTGAGAGGAGCAGGCTCCTCAGCCCTGCTCCGGCTTCCGGCTTGGCTGAGGAGGGTATCCGGGGGAGAGGAGGGGCAAGGGCAGGACCTCAGGAGGGTGGGGGTCCCCAGTCCTCCCATGTTTGGGAAGTCTCTGGCACCCTTGGGTGCAGGGACACATGGGGTCAGGGGCAGATGTGTCTGACTGAATGAAAGAGGTCAGGGGTCAGACAAGATCTGTATGGTGGAAGGTTCCCTAACAATCCCTCCCCACCTCAAAAAAAAAAAACCCTGTTCTCCCACCCACACCCAACAACCCTCCAAATTCACACCCAGACTCCTTCCAGCAATTACCTTCCTGTCCCTCTGTTTTTTCATTACTCCTGCCTCCCCCAAGTGTTTGCACTGCTTCTGAGAGGTCCGGGAAGTACAGTTCTGTATTGTAGTTTAAATGAATTATTACTCAGAGTTCTGTATTAATAAGCCTAGTAAGGAATCTGTTTGTCAAAAAACATTTCCTGACTCTTTTTTGTTGTCTGTATTGTTACAGATATAGTTGCCGACAGGTATTTTGAAATAAATTACCAAAATAATTGAAACTGGCTTGATTATATTGTGTTATTTTAACAAATAAAATATGCAGAATTTTCAGAATTTTAAAATATTGTGTGCAAAATTTTTAGTGCAGAATTGCTCCTGGAGTAATGTAATCTTCATCCTGTTGATGACTGATCTGAAAATCTCCTAAATCTACCTGACTCTGATTACTAGAATCACTGGGAATCACATCAAAAAGCATCATCAGCTATCTAGTGGTTAAAAGTGATGTACAGAGCTAAAACCTGCTCTTCTCAGCAATGCATTCAAATCAGTAGTATTAATGAAACTTTACTCAAGTGTTGAAAAATTACAGTATCATTATATTTAAAAAGACCAGGAGTACTTGTGGCACTTTAGAGACTAACAAATTTATTTCAGCATAATGGGGCGGCGCTTCACGCCCCAGCCTGACCAACCCAGCCCTTAGAGCCAATCAGCCTGGGCGTGAGCCACGGCTGGACGAGGCACCACCCCTCTATGCTGAAATAAATTTGTTAGCCTCTAAGGTGCCACAAGTACTCCTGTTCTTTTTGCAGATACAGACTAACACGGCTGCTACTCCGAAACCTGTTATATTTAAAGTATACTTAAAATGCTTTTAAAGGGAAGATTTAACAGATGAGTTTTAAGTATTGGAAAAAGTTAATATGACACTTTTTTATGATAGGAATAAATGGGGGAAGAGGACTTATATGTATAGAAAACTTGAAGTATTAAATTTAGTTTAATGCAAGGGGTTATTGTTTAAGCTGGCATTTTTTAAGACACCAGTGTGCAGGATCAAGTCTTGATTTGCATGATGTTGATGCAGTTAGCTCATGGTTTGTACAGGTGAATAATGGGCTTTGACTCTTCATTCACCTGTCTTACTGGTGTGTTACCAAATGTAGACATATAAAAGCAGAATACACTTAAATTGTCAGTGTCTGCTATGTATACTGGTGATATACGTAGTTATAATCATGTCATCTTATTAGCAGTAATGTTCAGAAAGCAACCTTGTAGCTTGGCATCTGTTGGCAATGTGGGTAAACACAATTGCCAAGAGCATGGAGAGAGGGTATTTCAGAGGCTTTTGCACATTAAGTTTATAGATAAATATTGATCAACAAAAATTTTAAAGTAATAGCATTAACTTAAATCAAATTTCTGACTTTTTTTTGCCTTTGTGACTATTACAATTAAAATTACAAAGAGGTTAAAGAAAAATATTGTCTATTATTTTAGTGTTTTTCTTTCTGTATTTGACAGTATTTTGTTTTCAGTTTCATTCAGTTGGCTTCCTATGGATCTTTCACACAGCAACAGCGGAGAGAGAGAGAGACTTAAAAAAAAAAAAAAAAAAAAGTATTATTTTTAAAATTGGCAGAGCAACTTAAGAGTAGTGCCTGGTATGGCTTTTAACTTTTTAAAAAACTGATTTCAAGTTGACAGTGTTCCTTTATTGTCTTGTAATCAAATAAACAAACAGAAACTTCTCTTCCCCTTAAATGTAATTACATTGGAAAAAAGCTAGGTACATCAAGGTATTGAGATCACACACTCAACTTTTAGTACTGCCTGTTTTTTTAAAAGATAGCTGTATTAATTTGTCCACATTGCACATCCAGTATATTCTATAGTACCTATTAACAACAAAGGGTAATACATTGAAGAGACATTTAACTAGTTCTCAGGGAGGATCTGTATACATGTCAAGTTTCGTATTTCAACCATAATTGCTATAGTCTTTCTTTTATTTTTTTTTAAGTGTGGTTGCAAACTTTTAAATGGGGAAAGTGGTGTTCTATTGTTTGCTTTTTTGTTCTTGCTGTACTTCGAAATGTCTGAATGGATCTTGCATAGACTTCCTGGGGGAAAAATATTTCTTTGAGAACAGATCAAATCTCAAAATTTCAACCAAAACGGTGAATATTTATGAAAGTTATTAGTGAGGGAGGAAGGGGAAGGGTTCTAATGAAACTATTCTGCAACCGTAACTACTGTATAACCAA
Source organism: Chelonoidis abingdonii (assembly GCF_003597395.2). Lineage (NCBI taxonomy): Eukaryota > Metazoa > Chordata > Testudines > Testudinidae > Chelonoidis > Chelonoidis abingdonii. The sequence goes on along the minus strand of NC_133770.1, from coordinate 178,701,863 downwards.
GTGCCTGCTATAATAAATGCCAAAGTATATAACATGTATTCACTATCCAAGCACTGGTTTTATGTACCAATAGATCCATCAGGTCACCCTTACCACATGTTGCAGCCCAGGAGTTTGGGGTTCAGAATCCATGTTTTCCACCCAACTCACCATTCATTCTGTTGAAACTACTAGAGAAGATGCCATCTGGGACCCTACAGTTTGAAGGAAGTTGTGTATACATTATAGCAGTGCTAGGATGCCTTTGACAAGCTAACCAAGTTGATATTGTAGCACTTTCAATGCCACACATCACTGTCACAGCCAGGGCTATACCAGTGTGGTTGCTGCTTTTTCCCAGAACAAGCCAGCCGGCTCCAGCTAGGCCCTATCTCAGTGAAATAAGTCACACAAACGCATACACTTTTCTCCTAGCATTTCAGAGTGCTTGCTCAGTAAGCAGAAAAAACAGATTGGAGGTTTTAATTTCATGTTTTTCACTGACCTTTTGAAATGTCAATTTCAAATTTTCTACTTAAATACTTAACAAATACAAAGAAATAAAAGAGCTATATAAAAACTAAGTATTATTAATTATCAAGCATAAAAACTAATTTCACCTCTCACACTGAGAGTTGGTTCCTCCAGATCAGCTTTATAAATACATTGTCAGGATAATGTGAATAATTTATGATGCTACTGCCAGTGGTGTAATTATTCTGTGAATAAAAAGAGGACTTCAGTCTCCAGGGATATAAAGCACCTTTCAAGAATACTAAATTAACGTAAAGCATTGAAGAAAAGAGCAAATTAGGATATAAACCATTGCTCTCTATCTAACTGGCCTACGTCCATATTAACACCGTAAGTAATAGTTTTAGAGTATTCCTGAAATAACAGTAGGAATTTCCTTCTCGTTGTGCATATTTGTTCTTCCGCAGTTTAAACAAATATATTTAAGTTGGAATGATAAAACGTATTTGCTTATTTTACAATTACTTTCCATCTTCCCTCAGACTCTCCTACAAGTTGCAGTAATCAATGCTCTGTGTTGACTAGTGATAAATTACAATTTAATAGTTCAGGGCTATGATCTCAACAAGATTATATTGGGTCAGATGGTTCTGATGTCAGAGACTTGAATTATTAGTTATTTCAAGGAGGAATTGGACTGGTGAATCTTAACCATGGGGAATAAATCTGCTTCCAAACTGTCAAACGTGGTCTCTATATCAAGTTGTAATTTAGTCATTCATGCATGGGAGAAGGAGTCAGGAATCAAACTGAGAGGCTGCACAGGGATGCGAGAGAAGCAACTGAGCTCACTGCTGAGGCCAAGTGTTTCCTATACTTTGTGTCCTGTTACTGATTTTGGCTTAACTTTGCAGTCATACTGGTCCATCAACCTGTTAATTCAACATTGTAGAAGATATTCCACAGAGGAAGCTACTAATTCTGATAGATTTATGAACAGGTTTGGCTGCTGTGGTGGTGGTGGGAAATAAAAAGCAGATGGTTTGTGGACCCATGACAAAAATCACGAATCCAGTGTCCATCCTTAAAAAGTTCCTTCAGATTGAAGGATTCTACCAATTGCAGAGATATTCCCTACCTTAAAAATAGGTAATTCCATTTCAAGCTGCAGGAACTTCTTGAGGGCGTCGCTCTACATTTTTCCTTAATCATCAGTCACATCTCTTTTATTGAACTGTGTATAAAATTGTATATATGGATACATTTCAGGAACAAAGGCTAAAAGGAGGGAAACTGAGGAATAATTGTCTTTTGAAAATTATTATAAATTATTTGTTTATAGAAACAGCTAGCTAACAATTTTGAATAGGCACCATGCAGACCACAAAGAAATGGAGGAGATAGGGTGCATCTGCAATATGATAGTTTTTCATTCCTGTTTTTATTTGTTAAATATTTTTCCTTTCTTGACCTAGCCTACTTAGTCCATTTATGATTAACATTTATCATTCACTTGTTTAACTCATGCCTATTTGATTTTTCATATATATGTTGTTTTTAGGACTCGTCTGTGTACATGTATAATATATAAATTGTATTTATCTATTTAAAGTGTATTAAATAAAATGGTGAAAAAAACTTACAAAATAGCCATATCAATACATCTTCAAATGTTTTAAGAAGTTCTGAAAAATACTCCCAGGAAAATAGAAATAAAAGACAGATTTAACATCCTAAATATATATAATATAAATTTTGTGGGGTTTATTCATATTTTCAGTTTTTAATCTCCTGGTTTATTTTCACTTTTTAAATATTTAAACCTCTTATTTTATATTTTAATTTTTTTATCTTTCCAATTTTGTAATCTTGTTTAAAACTAAACATCAAATTCCATACTGAATAGGTCTAAGTGGCAGCAATTATTAGATCTGACTGTCTTCATTTCACTTTGAATATTATTCCAATCTGTATTTCTAGCCAGTATTTAGCATCCATACTGAACTGTGTTTTGTTATCTTATACTGTGGGAGGGAAGGGGAAACATAACTCAACAAGAACACTGGTTTTTGCTGCTTTTCACCAGTTATACTTAATCTCCTGAGTCTCCTCTGTGCCTCAATAGCTGTAGAAAAGCAAACATTTGCTGCTTTTGATCAGAGGAGAGAAATGACAGTATAACTTCCTCTACAGCCAGTGCCAATCATATTCCTGAGCCTACCAGCAGAATGTGCACATCATTCTTTCTCTTCTCTCTTTCTGCATAGAGACCAAGCAGCTTGTCACCTTCGCTAGTTCAGTTACAGAGAAGTGCAATTGCTTCCTAAAACTAGAATCTGCTCGGTCAGCCCCATAGTGTGGGAGCATCAGTCATTCATGTTTTTATTTCAAATTTAGGTTTTTTAGGTGAGACAGCGAGGACACCAGAAAATATAGCATTCTGTTAGTGTGACAGAATGTACCTGCGGATCCACACCCTACGCATTATTGTACTAATCTTTGTACAAATTATGCCTTGTGAGGTATCATTTCAAAACTCATAATTTGCTGGTCATTATTGTCTTGATTGAAATGTATGTGGCAACATTGTATGCAAAGTCATAAGATTTCACTGTATGGTGTTCTTATCACTAAGAACCATTCATTGTATTCTGTGGGGGAAGGAGTCCTGACTAGGGCTGCCAAGCAGTTAAAAGAAATAATCGTGATTACTTGTGCAGTTGATCGTGCTGTTAAACAATAATAGAATACCATTTATTTAAATATTTTTGGGTGTTTTCTGCATTTTAAAATATATTGATTTCAATTACAACAGAATACAAAGTGTACAGTGCTCATTTTGTTTATTTTTATTACAAATATTTGCATTGTAAATACAGAAGAAATAGTATTTTTCAGTTCACTTAATACAAGTACTGTAATGCAATCTCTTAATCATGAAAGTTGAACTTAGAAATGTAAAATTATGTACAAAAATGCAACTTCATTCGAAAATAAAATAATGTAAAACTTTAGAGCCTACAAGTCTACTCAGTCCTACTTCTTGTTCAGCCAATCGCTCAGATAAACAAGTTTGGTTATTTACAGGAGATAATGCAATTTGCAGGAGATAATGCTGCCCGCTTCTTGTTTACAGTGTCACCTGAAAGTGAGAAAAGGCATTCTCATGGCTCTGTTGTAGCCAGCGTTGCAAGATATTTACATACCAGATATGCTAAAGATTCATATGTCCCTTCATGCTTCAACCACCATTCCAGAGGATATGCTGATCAGGGGTTCTGCTCGATAACAAGCCAAAGCAGAGCAGACCTACGTACGTTTATTTTCATCAACTGAGTCAGATGCCACCAGCAGAAGGTTGATTTTCTTTTTTGGTGGTTCAAGTTCTGTAGTTTCCGCATCAGAGAGTTGCTCTTTTAAGATTCCTGAAAGCATGCTACACACCTCATCCCTCTCAGATTTTGGATGGCACTTCAGATTCTTAAACCTTGGAAAGAGTGCTGTGTGCTTTGTCAAATCTGCAGTGAAAATGTTCTTAAAAAGAACATGTGCTGGGTCATCATCCGAGATTGCTATAACATTAAATATATGGCAGAATGCAGGCAAAACAGAGCAAGACACATACTATTCTCCCTCAAGGAGTTCAGTCAAAATTTATTTAACACTTTTTTTTTTTTTTTAACGAGCGTCATCAGCATGGAAGCATGTCCTCTGGAATGGTGGCCGAAGCATGAAGGGGCATACAAATATTTAACATATCTAGGACGTAAATACCATGCAAACACGTGTTCTCACTTTCAGATGACATTGTAAATAAGAAGGAGGCAGCAGTGCCTCCCATAAATGTAAACAAACTTGTTTGTCTTCGTGATTGGCTGAACAAGAAGTAGGACTGAGTGGACTCATGGGCTTTAAGGTTTTACATTGTTTTATTTTTGAATGCAGTTTTTTTTACATAATTTTACATTTGTAAGTTCAACTTTCATGATTAAGAGATTGCACTACAGTACTTTTCTGAGGTGAATTGAAAAGTACTATTTCTTTTCTTTATCATTTTTACAGAGCAAATGTGTAATAAAATATATAAAGTGATCACTGTACACTTTGTAGTCTGTGTTGTAGTAGAAATCAATATATATTTGAAAATGTAGAAAAATATCCACAAATATTTAATAAATTGCAATTGATATTCTGTTGTTTCACAGTGCGATTAATTGCAATTAATTTTTTAAATCATGATTACATTTTTTGTCAATTGCATGAGTTAACTGCTATTAATCAACAGCCGTAGTCCTGACCTAAGAATTTTGGTCAGTAAGACTACTGAAAGTATATACTGACAAATTTTATTTGAATCTGATATTCGTTAAGTTAGGCACCAGTAGCATTTTAACTTAATTTCTTGTAACCATTTCTGACTTTTATGCCTCATTACTTGTACTCACTCAAAATCTATGTCTTTGTAGTTAATAAACTTGTCTTATTGTTTTATCTAGTCCAGTGTATGAAGTGTCTGGGAGGGTCAGCTCCTGGCACCAGCTGAGCAAGCTCATGCTTGGGGCGGCAGATTCTACGGGGCGGCATTGCGCCCAAACATAGGGCGCCACAGCCGCTTTTTTTTTTTTGTTCGCTGCTCTGGCTGCCCTTCTCTCTCCCCCCTCGCCCACTCCCTCCTCCGCTTTGCTACTCTAGCCGTGCCATGTCCCCCTTCCCCCTTTGCCGCTTCAGCTGCGCCATTTTTTTCCCCCGCTTTGCTGCTCCGGTGGCCCCGCTGCCTCCTTTTTTTTTCTTTTTTTTTTTTTTGCTTGGGGCGGGAAAAAAGCCAGAGCCGGCCCTGTGTCTGGGAAATGTCATTTGTGATAGCAAGTTATGAGCATATTATTTCTTTTAACACAATAATGGATATTATGTAATCTTGTCCTGTCCAGGTGAGGGTTGTGCAGTACACGAAATACATTTCTGGGGAAAATCTAAGACTGGGAGTGTGTTGGAACCACCCTGCAATATAACCGTGGCTGGTAACAGCCAAGGTGTGGCTGGCTGGCTGGCTGCAGCACACACAGACATAGCTGGCTGTTATTTATATGCTGGAGGCTGTTTTTGAACAGTCCAGACTGAAGGCTACAGCAGCAAGGCATTGTGATGGGAAGGTTATAGGGGAGGGGTGACACAGCTACTCGTTAGTCTGGATTGAACCCTGATATGTCACACTTAATGCTTAGCACAGATGATTCCTTCAAAAGCTTTTTAACTTTGGTTATATTTTTCAATTACTTATAAACAAATCTTCCTCATTTTCCTTTTTCTCAGTCTTTCCCTGTACAAAAAACGAAGAATAGTGTTTCAAGCGCTAGATAAAATCATGAGGGATGTCCAATAAGTAATCACACTGTTTGGTGCTTGATTTTCTTTTCTTGATTGTGAGGATTGTGGCTTTTGGATGTTAATGTCTTCAAAACAAAAACCTGTTACCTCAGACCTCCAAAAATAAGAATAAAAATTATATCCAGAGTCTGATTCTCCAGCACTTTTTACTTTGCATAGTCATTTACACCTATGGGGAATAGTGTAAAGAAACCTGCCTATATATGGGAAGAGAAGTCTGATTTGGTAGCCCACTTCATGTTCCAGCAAAGATGAGGAGGAAGTGTATCTAAGCATGCATAGAGAGGGAACATGCTGAATCAATTACAGGACATGTCTACACTAAAAGACCTAAAAATCACACTTTGTTATAGTGAAAAACCGATATATTGCTATTGATATAACCTCTGTGTAGACAGTCTTATTCCGATATAAGAGTGCCTTTTTGTAGTTTAGCTTATGTCATTTGGAAAGGTGTTTGCGCTACCCACACTGGGCGGGGCAGGGATAATGGATGGTCACTCTACTCACCTGGAAGATTGGCAGCCTCTAGGATCCACAAGAGAGCAGTTTGATCAGCTGCAAGAAGCAGGAAAGTTGTTATCTTTTTATATACTTGTAAAGTACCATGCACAGCTGTCGCACTGTATCAATAATAAATACTAATAATGGGCATCTCTGATAAGCCTACATCAAGAGTCCCTTTACATCATTCCTAGTACTGTAGACAGTGCTCCAACTGCTGCTCTTTAGTTTCTGTTTTACCCCATTTTCATTCGGTAACATGATTTTATTTCCAGTATACCATAAATTGAACTAAGAGGGTCATTTTGAGTTTTGTTTTAGTACTATCACAAAAGGGACACTATCTGCCATTAATCAGAAGCAGATCTGTCACAGTAATGACAAACAACATAGCTGGCACGTTTTACATCAGCCAAGAAGGGGGAGAGGCGTGTGGTGAGATCCCCTTCTCTTTGTTCCAAAGCAATAAAGCTATGGAACTGCTGTCTGGACAATCATGTCCTCATTTCCACAGTTTACCTTCCCAGCATACAATGCACCACAGCTGAGGCTTTCAGCAGGCACTTCTTCCAAGATTACATGTGGGGCTTAGACTTCTGGACTCTCAATCATCTTTTTCTGACCCGGTGGTTTCCAGAGATGGACTTTTTTGCCACCAACAGGAAGTTTTGCTCAAGGACAGTTTTGCTCAAGAATGGAGTTTGGCCAAAGTCATACTAATAGTCCCAATATGGCCCAGACAGGCCAGGTACCCTTACCTAATTCAGCATGTCCTTTGTCCAGTGTTCAGTCTTCTGTCCATTCCTCGTTCCCTTGCACAAGATGCTGGTCGGACTCTCCATCCCAGCCTGGGAATTGTCTCCCTCAAGGCTTGGTTCCTTGATGGTTCACAGAAATAGAGACTTCCTGTTCTGCAGAGGTACAGCAGCTGCTGTACAACAGTAGGAAAAATTCTACAAGGAACGCTTACTTTCAAAAATGGAAGAGATTCCACCATTGGTGTGACCAGTAGCATCTTTCATCTGCTCTTTCCTTTCCTTTCTCTTTCTGCTGTCCTGCACTATCTATTGGAATTTTTTTTAAAAAATCAGGATTCTATGAGTTCTATCAGAGTTCACTTGATGGCTGTTACGGCTTTCCATTTCTTGGAGAAGGAATTCTCAGTATTTGCTCATCCCATGACAGTAATATTTACCAAAGGAGTTGGGAACCTGTTTTCCTCAGATTAGAGAACTCATCCCTGCATGGGATCTAATAAGACCTCCCTTTGAACTGATGGCTATGTATTCTCTTCTTAACCTATTCATTAAAACAGCCTTTTTGGGCCCATTACTTTTGCCAAAGAGTTAGGGAAAGGGGGGCTTTAATGGGAGACTCACCCTTTATGTAGTTTTTCAAGGACAAATTTGCTTTATGTCCACAATCTAAATTTCTCCCTAAGTATCGTCAGAATTTCACATCTGCCAAATCATCCAGATTTTTTTTCTGAAATCACATCAAACCTGTGAGGCACTGCCTTACACACATTGGACATCAGAAGATCATTACTTTTATATTTGGACAGAACCAGGTCATTTAAAACGTCCCCCAGACTGTTTATTTCAGTTGCTGACTGGTTCAAAGGGTCTGCAGTCTCTATCCAGAGACTCACCTGACGGCTTTCTGGATATGCTATTTCTTGCTTTGAATCTGCTGATATACAGCCTTCTCCTTGGGTGTCAGCTGATTTCACGGGGTCTTTTTCTGCTTCTGTGGCATTGCTTAAGCATTGTTCCCATTGTGGAGATTTGCAAGGCTGCAACTTGAACTTCAGTACATAGCTTTACCAAACATCATATCTTGGTCCATTTTTCTAGATCAGATGCTGCCTTTGGGAATGCACTCTTGTCTTCAGTTTTTGATTCTGCTCTGAAGCTCCCCCCTCTGCAACTGAGGGTACTATTCAGTAATCACCTGAAGTGGAGCACCCAACAGGACACTACTCGAAGAAGGAGAGGTTACTCACTTTGTACAGTAACTGGAGTTCTTAGAAAGGGGTGTTCCACTACCTGCTTTCCTTCCCTTCTGCGTAGGAGTTTCCTCTAATAGACTTTGCGGTGGCTAAGGAACTGAGGGCAGTTCACCCACACAGCTCTATATAACCTGGGTACATGGGACGAGGATGTGTGGGGTGTATGCATGGCCAAACAGGCACTGCTATCGAAAATCTCTGATCAAACTCCCAAGGGATGCACCTGAAATGAAGCCTCCACAAGGAGACACATCTTGAAGAACTCCTCTTACTGCATAAGGTGAATAATCTTGACTTTTCTAATGTTCAGGGAGTGTACGGCTATTGATTACACTAGTTCTGTTTAATATATTAATTCTCTTATCCGCCCAGAATGTTCTTCAGAAAAGACTATAGTGAATACAAAAAAGTCAGTCTTGGCATAGATTTAGTATCCTAAAAATGTAATGTCCAGATTTCTCTTATAACTATAGATTTTTATAGCGTCTTTCACATAAAGAATCTCAAAGCATGTATCAGATTGTGGGCCAAACTCTTGGAACATAAGCAGAAGTAAGGGAAAGCCTCTTCAAAGAGAGGAAGTGTGAAGTGCAGCTTTTGTGCCCTGATGCTGGGGCCCTCACTAGTATTCAGTGTGAGAAAATTCTAACTTCTGCATCCAAAGAGAGTTCGGTAAGGTGTAAAGATGTTTGGTATGGAGTACAGAAGGGGAGAAAAAATAGTGTAGCCAATAGTCCATTCAGTAAATATTCCTTAGCCAATAGTCCATTCCTGCAAATATTTATGAAGATGCTATGGCAATCTTTACCCTAAAGAAACTTGCTGTGTTTACTACCATTTGATTTCCCTTGGCGCTCCTGTAACACATCTCATACCCATACACACAGATTTTCCTAATGGTGCACAGGCCTTCACAGCACTGTTTTAGATTAGATGTGCTTTGAGCAAGACTACGTACCATGTGCTCCTCCACCATACCATCCTCCATTGCCAACGTGGTAGGGTGGATAAGGATGACTGGCAGCTTTGAGATATTAATCAGCCATGTACTCAGTTATGTGTGTCGTCTTTAGTTCTTAAACCGTAAAACAGATTCTTCTTTACAACATACATATCGCATTCTCATTAATTCTAATAGAATAATGTTCTGTGCCTAGAGACAAAAATATACACCATTGTATTTAGTTATTTCTGATGTTGTCTCCACAGCAGTACAGATATGTGGCCCTTTACAAACAACTGGGTCCCTACCCCTTGCTTTTAGACTATTAGGTCTGCTGAGACGATTCCTTGCTTTCTCCATGCATAACAACTCAAGGCTTCTCCTGTGGCTTAAATGTGTAACTGACAAAGAACAATAAGTTTCCAACAAAATTAATCCTACCTGGCCCAGTCTTCCCATTATAATGCTGAACAGGCTAAATCTGAATGCACCAGGACCCAGTGAATCCATACAATGTTGACTTCTAAAGCCAACTTCTGTACTAGTGCTACATTAACACCTAATGATATCTGGGTAATTTTTTAGTTAATGGATAAAGTAACATGGTGAGTTCTAATGTGGCAGTTGGCAACGAACTCTAAAAAGTTTCTCCAGGCTTAAATAAAATACGCTTTAAACTGAGTGGGAGAGGGTTCAGGGGGCTGGAATGGCATGTTAAGATGCCTGCAGTAAAACCTGTGATTGTTTCTGGATTTAAATTAAACAAGCGTTCTTCACACTAATGGTCATCATGTTGGCATAAAAGTACTTGTGTGTCAGTGAATTGTGGTTGTAAAGCATCATCATGTTACTTCAAGAGGATCATTAGAGCTGAATGACCAAACCAAAAAATCCCAAACAAATTAAAGTGCTTCTGTGAGAGCTCTCTGTAAGGGCATCAGTCATTGCTGTATAAGCACTTTTATAGCCTGAGTATGATAACACCCTGCTGAAGTCCCAGAAAATAGATCAGAGGTGTAATTCTAGAGGAAGATGCAAAGGACTAGTTACCGGAAGACAAATGTAATATAAGATTTTACTGATTGAGTTTCTCTGAGTCTAACCTTCAGCACTACAAATAATTATTTTAGCAGTGACTAACACTTAAAATGAGCACCTCTTATATGAGTAAAGGCACACACTGCAGGATCATATTCTTTCAGGTTTACTTCCTTCACTTAAGACAATGTTGATGTTTTCCTAACCCCCATATTTACCCTTCCTGTTCCAGACGTAGCAATTATCTAAAGTTGTATAGAGAGGAATTTTTTTACACTTTAAGATCACTAAGTAACTGAAAATTTTCTCAAAATCATTGCAAAGAACTTATTCTTTATAAGTATCTGATCAATCCCTTGTTGCACAGTGTGTGGGAGGGTGGGGATTATATGTTGTCAGTTGATGTTTTGTCATGAAGCTTGGCAAAAATGTAAGATCGTAACTGGAAATAATGTTTAATGCATTTGGTGCTGAAGTCTGTTCACTGTGGGAAATGGATCAATATGGCCACAAAATAACTATACTAAACGCCAGATCCACATTTGTCCACTGATTAATATTTACAGTTGTATAGACCCTGCCTTTTTTAAAATTAAATAATAAAATATATTTTCTTTTCAGTATTTAAACAGGTGTGACTTTTAACCTAATAAATAATATGAATATATAGGGTATCTATCTGTTGGACAATGTGCTTTCAGTTTACACCATGAATGCAGAATGCTGAAGCATGCCCGGTATCACCGAATCTCTTTGGTCCTCCTGGCCTGCAACAAAGTGTTTTGAATCACAGTACCAGCTCTTAAGGAATTGTAAGTCCTTGTTTAAAATTATAGAGAGAACGATGGAATTTGAAGTACTATTTTGTACCATTGGACATCCATTAATGGTTTCATGGTGGACTAGAGGTTACACATTGAATGCACATGAGAGTGAAGTTGGGAAAGTCTGTGATACCCATATTGTCTCATCATTTGGACATTGTTAGATTTCAAACGTTTTGTCCAGCCAGCTGCTTTTGAGATAGTAAAAAGAGTAAGGAGACACAGATGGACATTTATCAGGCAGTGAGTGGAGTCCGTTTATATTGCACTGTAAAGTCCATTTTCAGTTTTTTGTGCATGCAGAACTTCCTTTGATGTCAATGGAGATCTCACACAAAGATCAAGGGTAAAATACGATCTAAACAATAGTGGAGGAAAATGCAGAATAGTGCTTGGTAAACATTTCATTCCTGTTGCATGTACTGGAAATAAACTATATATATATATGGTAAGATTAATTAAAACAAAATTAGTTGCAACTGCACTGAAAAACTAAAAACAGGCAAAATGTTTAAGGTGCCTGATTTATATTGCTATTAAAATCTTGACACTTGTATTTCTTGACTTACTGTGATTTTAACAATGCAATCTTAACATTGCATTTACAGTTCTTTCATTTAATAAATAGATGAGAGCTTTCTCGACTAACGCATCTTACTCTGCCAGAATCAGAAGTCTGCTGACTCTTTCCATGTCAAATGGGAACAACAGTCTTTCTGACCTCCTGAGCCCTTTTATTATGAATTTCTAAACTTTCTTTGAGGCAGAACATAGCTAAACAACTCCATCCATCAACAATTTGGGTAATAAACTTCTGGCCAGATTCTCTTCTGAGCACAGGATTTCTTACAATATTAATGGTTGAAGCAAATGTATAGATATAATATATTCATAGTTTATGCCATCTTATAATACTGTTTTTCAAATTTTGACTTGAAAAAATAATTCATGTTGTCATAGATCGGAACACTGTCCTATCTAAAAACTCCTTTAAAACCCATAAGCAAAAAGTAGTGGTAAATATCAATGCATTGAATTGGTGGAAAGTATTAGGGTGCATAAAACCCAGGGAAAAATGTGTTCTTGACACAGAGAGTGTAAAATGTAAATACATGAACAGCAGTATACACACTAGGAGATAGGTGGAAAGATTCTTACCTAGGTAGACCTCCCTTCTTCTCCCCTGCCTCTCATCGGATAGTTACAGCATTTTTACTAAGGTGAGTTAGTGTTTGTTGGAAAGAAGTCGTCAGATTTGGGGAGAGACTGAAAAAGAGGCAGTGAGTACCAATGTTCCCTCTAATTTTTTCCATGTATGTGTGGAATGAATTTTATTATGTGCAGCACCGATATTGAGGTGATGTGCACCATCACCTCCATACTTTCACAGCAGCCTTTATCCCACCAAGAGGTCACAATTCCTACTGCTTGTACCTAGTTGGGTCTTAAGTAAGGTTTGTCTTCTAGTGACGTCTGCAGTACCTATCTGTTCATTCCTACAGCCTCCTTCCACAAGGATCAGTACATGCTTCGCAAACTATACATATAAATGCACCAATGAGATGCAGCCATCTCTGAGGAGGAAAGTCAGTAGCCAGGTAGACCAACAGCACGGAGAGCATAGTGCAGTAGTTTGGAAAAAGAAGGGGAATTTTAGATAGGAAGAATCTTTTCCTCTTATGCAAAATGCTTGAGATATTTAATGTTCAGACAGGGCTTCTTCATCTGTAAAGGTCTCATCTGAATGTAAAATATAATACTGCAATATTTGAAATCAAAGTAAATGTTTCGTTTAAAATCATGACATTAAGGCTCAAAATTATTTTTAAAAAAACACTCAAATTCCCCTTACTACCATCATCTTGTATTAACAGGGCAAAGCACTTTAAAAGGTTTATAGACTATTCAACCTTCATGTTGTTTATATTTTTACACTTGATCAGCTTGGACAACTAAAGTAGCACAGTCAAGTTCACCTTCAGATTCTCATGGACACATACAGTGTTCCAATATCTTGGTTATTATAGTGAAACACACATAGCCTTGTAAATTTATAAAGCACTTCACAAACTTTCAGACATGAAGTTCTCTCACTTCATTCCATGAGACCACTCACATGAGTAACAGCTACATGAATAATACTTTGCAGGATCAGGCCCCTAGATAAACCACGTGTCTTCCTGCCCACAAAAAGCTTTTCAAACACTGCTAGGGGAGGTTTAAATCCATAACAGGGAATTGTTGTAATTGGAAATAAGAAAAAAAAAAAACAATCACAAAAACATTTCCATTAGTCCTAGTTTTGGTAATTTTCATTTTAAAACACAAATCTAAAAGCCAACAATATTTAGTGATTTTCATTTATAAATCTCAAAATGTTTTCTAGAGGAATGTCAATATTTTTATCCCCATTTGGAAAATAGGGAAACTGAGGCACAGTGTGCGTGTGGTGACTTCCCAAGGCCACACAAAAACTCAGTGGCAGAGCTGGGGAAAGAGCCAAAGTCTCTTGACTCCCAAGGACTCCCCCAGCCCCGAGTTTGCATCGGGGAGAGAGGACTCCCCTGCTGCAGCCCCGAGACTGGGGGAGAGAGGTGTGATTTCCCACTGTAGCCCTGCACCCCCAAGCTCCCCCATCACTGCCTCCCACCTTAGCCCACTACCTCCACCTACCCACTGTGTCTACGCCCCTGTATGCACACCTGCACTAATCAGCCTTTGATGGTCTCTTGTGCAGCCATGCAGACTCGCAGCTTAAAGGGAATGCTGGTGGGTACCTGATGATTGTGGTGAGGACAAAGCTCTGGAGATGGGGGACATAGTGGGAGGAAGAATGGAAGACAGAGGATAAGAAATTAAAACGGGGTACGGATGAGATTGGATTAATTGGTAGAATGAAGTAAGTAGTGGTGATAAATGAGAGCAAAGAGAGGGGCAGGGATGGAAATGAAACATTCCACAGTAGTTTGACTTTCTCTGTAGTAATCCCATAACTGGTTTAAAAATAAATTGATCTTGGGGCCTAAAGATCTTTTGTATTTTTTATCATCACTGCATGCTATAAGACATTTCCCATGAATAGAGCTCTTTTCCCTTTAGCCTTTGCCTTTTAGTCATTGCTGTACATCAATATAAATTGAGTTTGTTTCGAGTAGCCTGCTATACAAAACTCTTTACATTTTTATTACTTTCTCCTTTGTGAAATAACATGCCCTGTTCCTTTTGAAGCCAGGCATAAATCATGGATATATTATAGTTCAGAGTTCAGTATAGATATTAGATCATTCTGGTGCTATATAAATACTATCCAGCTGATGGAGGTAAAGGTGGGTGGACAGAGCTGCATCAATTTCACCCATCCTGGAATAGTTTAGAAGCTAGTAAAAGTGATGTTTTTAAGCATGGGCCACAGAGACACATTAGCTTCTGCTGCTTAGTTTGCTGAGTTGAAAGAGGTGCACTTTTTCTTGGTTTTTCATGTTATTTCCATTAGTGTAGCTAAGGTTCCTATGTTTACTTTACAGGTCAGCATTGTAGTGTTGATCAATTATAGTGACAAAATGCATATGTAATGGTATGGCCTTTGTGGGAAACGAAGGAAAATTGGAATCCAAAATGTGTATCCAATTAGCACTATTCCAATTATGAGAAATGTTCTGGTAAAGAAAAGCACGAAGCAATATATCTGCTTCCCGAGTAGAGATTTCATTTTTATTTTTAAGCAGAGCTCCTCATGAAAACTTCACTGAGTAGCACTTCACTTTAGCTTAATTCATTAACAGTGCAAGGTGATGCCAGAGAGAACCTTTCTTATTACAAATCTTGATAATTGATTTTAAAAAAATAAAGGGGGGTGGTGTGCTCAGGAGATTGGTGCTTGTATTTAAAGGTGAGGTTGCCATTAGTAACACATTTGAACTTCTTGGTTGGAGAAGTCATTGTTCATTACTCACCTGAAGTGAAATCTTAATGGCCTGTGGTGATCTAAAGAAACCCTACAAAAATGCACAGGAAGCTCTAATGGCATTATACAATAGTCCTTTCCACACAGATCCCCCCCGCACGTTAGAAGGCCACAGAATGTGTTTTTTGCTTTTAATTAATGTATGTTCCTCTAATTGGGATCTGGAATAACAGAAAATGCAGAGAAGCACCTGTTGCTGACTAAAAAGGACAGCATTCATTAGGAGACAAGTATTGTCAATTACTTATCAGTATATGGGACATGGGCTGTCTGGAACCATTACAATTTGGAACCATTTCTGAAAGAAAAAACCTCATCACATTAGAAGGAACTGTTTAGTTACTCTTATTCGTCTGTGTTACCGTCTATTGTTTCTGATTGATTACTTTTTAGAAGACTAAGAATTTTTGGTAAAATGATTTTTTCCTCTCATAATTTGAACGGAGTTGAAATTAATACTACCACCTGATATAGCGCCTTTCCTCTAAAGGGATCACAAAGCACTTTGCAGGCATAAAAAGAAGTTTGATCTCTACATAGGGATCAATTAACTGACCGATGAAATGCACCTTTGGTGTGCAGGTCTTCAAGACAACTCAACAGTTCAGGACAGCTGCTCAGTCTGCCCAAGGAGGAAGAAGGCTAGTTTTTGAGCATTGGTATAACAGATTACTCACTTATTAGATTGTTTAGACCTACCAAATAAACTAGAAGGGCTCAAATATAATGATGATAGAGAAAGGGGACTTTGCAACCCGATGAACAATAGGACCAAAAAAAAAATTTTGTTACTGGTAGCTGGAATCATTGGTGATCATCAACATAAGGAGAGGCTTTTTAGTTTTCCAGTAACACAAGGAGAATCACAAACGTTCGTGTGTAAAAAAGTGCAGCTTGATGGCTTAAAATGTGTCTGAAATAGGTTAATTTGTGAGTCTTTTAAAGGTAGTGCTTGTACCCAATGTGGAAGAGTTTGAAGCACCAAATATAGATGCTCATCTCTGGTGAAAGATCCTGCCCTTTTGGGTTCAAGGAGGCAGTTTACTGGTGTGTGTGTGCTTCTGGCTGGGAAGGCATTCTGAGCTCTGGGGCTGGAATATGCTTTAAGAATTTTGTGGCTAAAGTAGTATATGAATCTGGGAATTTTAGAATGGCATTTGAGTCTTTCAGCTTTTGTGGAGACTCCTGCTTTCCCACTGAACAGGTCTTGACACTCAAATGATAAATCTTCACCTAACTTCTGTGCCTAAACTGGTAAACTAGAAGCTCTCAGCCAAGAAGTTTGTGTCATGGCTGATCATGCAAAGGAGCTGTATATCCCAAGAAAGGAAAGTGTACTTGGCAAGCACAGCTTGGTAACTATCTTTACACTTTTGAAGTGTAATGTGAGGGTTTACACCCCTCGTTGCAGAGTAGCCTGGCCCAGTGGCCAGAGTCCATAGAATTGCCCTCAGTTGCAGGGTAGCCTGGCCCAGTGGCCAGAGTCCATAGAATTGCCCCTGGTTGCCAGGCAGCACGGTCTAGTGGCCAGACTCCATAGAATTGCCCCTGGTTGCCAGGCAGCACGGTCTAGTGGCTAGAGTCCAAAGGTTCCAGTGCCGTAGGACCTTGCCACTAGCTCAGCGGGGAGCTCCTACCAAAACACGCTGAGGCTTACTGGGGGCAAGGTACCAGTCCGTCACACATACCCCCACCCTGGGTTGTTTCCTACCATCTTGAGGGTTGGGGTCTCCCATGAATCTCCAGGTTCTCCGCGGGTCTCTGAGTCTGTCGCGTCCGGGGTTCCTCCTGCAGCAGGGCTTCATGCTGGCCAGGGGAAGCTTCAGATCCCAGCGAGTTCAAGGGTGGTAGCTGGTCTTCTGCAGGAGCTTCCTAGGTAAGTCCTTCACCTGTGGCCACCAGCCCAGACTGAGCTGAATTTCCTCCTTTTATACTCCCTGGGCACTTGGAGCATGCCCAGTATGAGCAGAGCGGGACTTCCGCTGCCAGATCTACTGGTCTGACACTGCTGGGGCTAGTGCAAGGGGGGGCTGTCCTGTCACAGGTAACCAGACTGGAATTATTTTACATTCAGAAGGGCCACGTACTTTGCCAATGAGTAAAGGGAACTAGCTGGTGTCATGGGCTGCCAAAGCATTAAGAAAACTGTGACAGGAGAGTATGAAAGTACTTGGACCCCTTGTGTGGGGGACCTAGTAGATATGCGGCTGTGACACCTCTGACAATTCCAGGTCCAGAGCTTTGGTAAGTCTACCCAGAAAATCCTCATTGTTCTTTAAATCACCTAAAGGAGAGACCACAGACTTGGTAACTGAGCCATCTAAAGGAGAGAGTGATTGTGGTGGCCCTTTTAGAATGTCATCTTCCAAACTATCAGCATCTTCATCTTCCAAATAGGTGATGGAAAATCTATGGAGAAAGTTGCTAGGATGCAGCTGACATCATGGAAGCTTGTCTCTATCTCTGACTCGTTGAGGTCACATCTTCTGGACCACAGACACAGTTGCATTTCAGGCTGCACTACACGTATGTTTTTGGCTGGGGTACAGGGTCATAAGTAGTTTACAATCGCAGCACCATCCAGAAAGTTCCAAGCTCATGCCCCCTCTGTGCATGTATCTCAGACGGTGAGAGCTCATGCAGGTAATCATTTTCAAGAATATTTACCTTTTCTGACATCTATACTGTTATATTACTAAAAATCCTGCTGTACAACTTTTTAAAAAAGCACTCTACATAGGCATTATTCAATTAACAAAAATTCCCAGTACTGTACGTAATACAAACATGGGATTTTCCCTAGAAGACCATTGGTCCATCAAGTCCAGCATCTTGCCTGGTGCCTTATCCCCCCTTTACTCTTTCCCCACCCCAAAATACTCCCCATAATATACAGTTATGTACATTGTATAATTGATTAAACACATAGTGGCAGTGGGGTTCTTTCAAGACTCCTACAGCATTAGATCTGAGCACTTGCTACTCTGAATTACAAAGTTCTCTTTTTGAAGAAGTGAACTCTTATTAGTTTTAAATTCATCTGCCATTCAAGATATTGAGTTACCTTATTATGGGACAGTGCAGAAATGAAGAACTGATCATTTTTAATTGTAACTTCCGTAAATGCCTTAATCTCTTGCCTTTTAACACTTCGCCTTCCCAGGCTAACTAATCCTATCCTTCTGCAATGCAGAATTCATCATATGTAAATCCCAATACACCTCTGGCCATCTGTGTTATCCTTCTTTGGACCTTGTAATTCTTAGCTGTCTTATTTTTAGATAGGCAACTAAAATTGGATGCATTATTTCATATGAACATTGTTGATCTGGATAAACACATTTAAACCATGCTCTGTATTCTCTCTCTCTTTCTTGCTCTCGCTGTATTTGCTTTAACTGCTGTTCATTTTGTTCATCTGTTGAGGAATAAAAATCAGGAGGAATTGTGTGTCAGCTTCAGTTCACATGCAACCTGTCAATCAATCATGATCTGTTCCTATGGGGAAATCTCTACATTTTTCCTCTATGAACTGACGGTTCTTATGGTTAAAATGTTGACCTTTGCTCTCATATTTGCGTGTATATTTTGCCCATTTTTTCCTGCTCTTATCTGATTCAGATCCAGGACCCCATAATCAGCATATTGTAAATCTATTTATCTTATATACTTACAAGGCCCCACTATTTCAGCATTTACTGTTTTAATCTGTTTGTCCTCACAACATGCCAGTGCAGAAGGGAAGATCAGAGGAGGAAGTGAGGTACATAAAGATAAAGTGACTTGCTGAAGGTCTTAAAGGGAGTATAGGCCAGAGCAGGGAACAGAATTGTACCCTGGCTCCTAATCACTTAGACATGCTTCCTCCTGAATCACCTTTATTACTAAAGAGAAAACCATGAGATTGATAAGGAGGATAGCCTAAGAGGATCTCACTGCCAGAGGACTCCAGCTTTCTACAGCTATATAAAAGACAGTTGTGTGTCTGCCTGCCAACATGATAGTTCAGCAGTTAGTATTTGTGACACCACTGATATGCTTAATTGGTGTGTAATGACATAAAGCACAGAGAATTTTGTTACAGCTTTGGCAAACCTGTACTGAAAGAAAGAGTAGCACAGATGGCTGAAAATAGCAGTAAAATATTCCATTACATGTGTGCAAAAATCATTAGACAGCCACTATAGATGTTATTAATGCATCAGATTCACTTGGGGAGTCACATTTCTGTAATATGCATTAAAACAATGATACTTTTGTTTTTAAATGGAACTGTTGCCAAATACCAACATGTATTTCTGCAGTTATGAAATGAGGTTCTCAGCAATAAAGATGATGCAGTCCATGTTTACACATTTCTTCTCAATGGCATTGTTTGTCTTTTGCCAGCTACCCACAGTAAGCAACTAGTAACACTACTGTTGTCTTTGGTCACCACTGCCGAAATGCAATCTTATTAAGTTATATCACAAACCTAATGTATTGATTCGGAGCATACAGTAAACCCAGATTAGCAGAGAATTTTTAGCTAGAAGACAAAAGTATCTGAATTTGACCTATTTCTGAGAAGCAAGAATAACTTATAACAAGCAATTGGTTAAATACAGCCTTTTATAGTTAGTGAATAATATTTGAACCTCTTTTCATCCTGTGGTATGTGTGTGTTGTGTATTACTTTCAACCTTGGGCTTAATTCAAGCATTCATGATTTACAGTCCATTATATTACT
This sequence comes from Chelonoidis abingdonii, assembly GCF_003597395.2. Classification (NCBI taxonomy): domain Eukaryota; kingdom Metazoa; phylum Chordata; order Testudines; family Testudinidae; genus Chelonoidis; species Chelonoidis abingdonii. Next base: position 178,682,012 of record NC_133770.1, on the reverse strand, counting down.
AGTTACTGATTAATTTTGGATGGATTTCTGAACGTTTCTTAAAGCTACCTTTATAACAAAGAAGTGAAAACGCCCTACATTTTGTCTGCAGGATTAAAAGGCTGACTATATTGCACTACGTGGCAGAGCTACGTAGCAATGATCAGCCATCAGAAAAATACATAGATGTTAAACTAAGTGAAGAAATGCAGTCTTATTGATTGAAACCCCTCCCCTTTCATGCTTAAGAACTCTTTTTATTAGTATGATTGTGACGGGGTTTCTTTATCTTGTAGTTGCTTTTTTTGGCTCTTCAAAAGTAGAATTATAAACTGCTGCAAATAGGCAAGTTCCTAAATCAAAAACTTCCATATGAATTCTCCCTTAGATTACATTTATTTTCTAGGCACCTAGATATTTTTTGAAGTACACAGTTTGACTCAACTGAGGTGGATGTGTGCTTCTAGTAAACATGAGCCAAACAAGACAAGTTGAGTGATCACATATTGCTTTGCAGTTTTTCATCTATAAAATTTAACCAAAAATGATGTAAGAAATTAAAAACAAAAATCCATAACCAAATTAAAAATTAATTTAAAAAAATCCATAACCAAAGCTTGCTCATTCTGAAGTCAGTGGTGGTTTTGTAGCTGACTTTAAGGGGGACAAGATTTGGCCTGTAGCTGAGTCTTCACTAGTAAAAGGACAAGTGGTAGTTTTACATTTGGGTTTTCCTCGACCAGCTATATTGAGATAAAACTACTACTTACCTTTTCTTGCTAGGATTTTACAAGATAGAGATCTTATGTTAGCTATCTCTTTAAAAAAACAAACAAATCATTTTAACTATCAAGATGCAGCCAAAGTTGTAAATTAGGGGTCCAGTAGAGTTAAAACACAACTGATATTTGGGAGCTTTTGTCCAGTACACTCTCATTTCCTCACATAGTGCATTAGCAAACTATTGTTGCTTCCTTTTTCCATGATCAGCGCAATGGAATTTTGGCAATACTGACGAAAGCGTCTTTAAAATAATGCATCCGGCAGGTTTCAGGACCAGTAGCTGTGGAAGACGACCTTGGTAACTAATAAACTGAGTGAAATCTATATGTGCACCTTAGGGCAGGGCTATTCTGATATTTGGTCAGTTAGAAAAACTGTATGTTTTCTGAAAAAAGTCACTTGGAAAAGAAAAGTGAAAAAGCCCACAAATGGATTCATGTGTTAGTAGGTCTACAGGGTGCCTTGTGTAAGCTGCTTGTTATATTTCAGCCAAAGACCTCTTCCTGCTAAGGGCAAATTCCAACGTACTTATAATAGATAGATGCAGATGTAATCAGTCTTCCTGAGTATTCTACCAGTGGGAAGCTTGTGGTAACAATCTCCCTTTTTAAATCAGCAGCCACAAAGCTGATTATGTCTGAGAGAGAATTTTTAAACTTTCACAATGTGCTTGAGGATAGTTAAGTGTTAATTCTTTCTCAACAAAATTTAAATAGTGTGTGCTGAACAGCTAGACATCAAATTTCAAGGTAAGTGCACTTGAGCAGTTCTCTCACTTTTTTCACTTCCTGTTGATTGTCGGAGCAAATGGTGAAGGCCTCCTTGTCATACTTTTTTCTTCATTTTTTTTTTTGGAAAGCATATGCAATAACTTGGACATAATACTTAGCAGTTTTCAGAAAAAGTGAATAGCACTAATTGGCAATGGCAGTTTTCCCTGTAAGGGTTGTTATTAGCAGATCATTTTTCATATAGATGCTTTTACTCATTAGCAGATTGCTTGTCATTTTTTGACTGTTTTCTTCAACCTACTAACGTGTGAAGACTATCCACATTAGCTAGCTCATGTTTTAAGTAGGATGTTACCACGTGTGAATTGCCACATTAGCTAGCACGTTTAAAAAAAAAAAAAAATCTTTTTCCCTAGTGAAGTCAAGGCCTAGTTGTGGACCTGTGAGATTAAATCTCTCTGAAGCAGAATATCTAGTGTGAAGTGCTTCATGATTTCTTGAAATTGTTCATTATGTGCAGCATTGAAGCTGAAGTTATGATCAATTTCTTATCAAGTTTGAGGTAATTTTCTCATTGTTACCTAATAGTCATAACAAGAACTATAATTTCTCATCACTTCCCTTTTAACTTTTCAAATTAAAGTTCACATACTATAATTAATTTATAGTATTTTAAAAGAATATCAAATAGATGTTACATTCGTGTAAATAATTCAGAGTAACATAGAAATTATTGATAAAAACAGATTTTTCACAAGTTTGCCTTCGATAGGTGAGAGAGTTATTAAAACCAGATTGCCTATAGACACTATAATATTCCTATCAGGCAATTTCCCCCCTCTCCTAGCCTTCATGTTTCATGATCATTCTTCCACCAGTCTTAAATAGCATGCATTTTGTCTCCATACTATTTCATGGTCCCTCTCTTTCAGCTTTGATTTCCTACATAATCCTCTATCCTCTGATGGATGTAAAGATATTCATAATGAATATTCTTCTCTTCACTCAATCTCCTCAGCCTATCACTCCTTTTTCTGCAGTACTCTGGTGGACTCCTAGCTGTTGCTCAACTTCCTTCTACTGTGCAATCCAAAAATGTACAAGCTGTTTCTGTGCTTTTTACAGAAGTGAAAAACTTTGTCCAGCGTGGGGGTAACAGAATACTGTGATATTTTTTGCCACACCAACAGTGCAGACCAATAGAGGAGCGTTATTTTTGATTATACAGGATTTACTGTCTTATAGCAGGACGTACTGTGCCATTTTTATAGTCAGCACCAAAAAAAAAAAAAAAATAAGAATTACAAAGCAGGGCATAGATTTTTAAAAATGCTTGTCAAACTATAACTCCAGTAAATCATTTAAAAAAAATTCAGATAGCAAGGCTTTTTATCTTTCTGGCTTTAATTTTTTTTTTTCTGCAGTATTAAGAAGACAGTAACTCTGATCTTGTTTGTTCTTGCCTTCTTTCTTTCTTAGTTACTATAATTCTTGGTCAGAAATGTCAAGTGTTTAAAAACAAATATCCGTCTATGTACATTTCCTACATAATCCTTTCAAGGACAGGAATAAAATGCACAGCACTTCTACAGAGATGGATTTCCACAGAGCATGTGGAACAGAGCCAGCAAATAACAATCCACATAAACAAGTGTTCTTTCTTTATGAAAGGCAGTCTTTAAGAATGAAGACAATAAAGAACATTTTTTGTTAGGTTATGGCAAGTGTATGGTGTGAAGGCTCAGGACCAGAAATCTATGAAACCATCCTGAAAACAGGAGGTACATTTTACTTATTGAAGTACATAAATCTTATCATTTATTGTCATTCTAGTAAATTTTGCTACTTGTTTAATGTATAGTACAAGATACTTTCTTTCCATTTGGGATTAGATTAACCCATTCTTTTAAGAATCTATTAATTTCACTTTAAGAAAACTAGAGCAGCTACAAACATTTGCTGCCTCCATTACTGCTTGAGCTCATTTCAAACAGGTGTGCTTAGAAGCAGCAGGAAAGCCCTAATTGTTACCGGAAGCACGGGAAGCACCGTATCAGTTGTGTTTGAAGTGGCAGAATTCCTCCTTGTTCCTTTCAAAAAGACTTGTGCAAATTAAGGGCCGTAATGGTCACATTAGAATGAAGGAAGCAAGGTCTATAAGAACTTGAACCAAAAAATCAATAAAAGAAAAATGTTTTATATTTGCTGAGGCCGGCATGACAGATCTAATAATATTACTTTATAAAATTATTAAACATTTCTGTACATTCTGAAGCACTTGAGTTCATGATGATGTAATTATAGTGGTGTAACCTTTAGTATAGACTCTAAAATTGAACCTATAAATATTTAATTACATGGTAGAGCATATTCTTTTAAAAAATAATAATGCTGAACACTGATCCAATGTATTGATAACCTCTGTAGTGATAACTACCCTGTATTAACCATACAAAATTCAATTTGCTGTTTACTTTAGCTCCGCAAGTCAGTGTAAATCAGGAGGATTACAAAATAATAACAGGACATGCTCTTAATGGATCTCAGAGACCTGTCACTATTACACGAGAACAGGAATTTTCTGCATTGAATAGTCATTACAAAATAACATCTGGTCTATCAAGTTAACGGTCTTATTGAATCATTTAGATTTTCCCATATCTCTTGGACGACACAGTCTTAAACTGCATGAATCTAATGTACACAAGCACTTCCACTGTTCCTACCACTAGTGGAGTCCAGGTTTTGCTAGTGTACGTTCAAAGGAGAAGCCTTATTAGACCTAACCAGTGCTTAATTTGTGCCAGGTCTGAGCCCTGGCATCTCTGGGCTTGCCAGTTCAGTTACCGGCAAGAGGCTCATGCCACAGAGCGCACTTTCTGCACGAAGGCTGCAGTCGCTTCCTTCTCAGGCTCCAGTTTCACCGCCTCGCCTGCATACTCTGCGCAAGTCCAGCAGCTCACTGAGCCTGCCTGACACCCAGCGAGTGCAACTGCGGCTAAATTGGCACAAGCTGAGTTCCCACGTCATGGACAGTGGAGTCCTTCGGGTCCAGGGATGCCACCCCCAAGCAGTGCTTCTGCCAGCACTGGCGCCCCCTTCACTTTGTGTGGGGCTCCCACGAGCAGGCTGCTGCCCCCTGGAAGGCCCAGGAAAGGCAACAACTCCCCGGTGTTGGCAGTGAGGAGAGAGGTGAGGCATTAGGCACTAGGGTAGTGACTGTGCAGCCAGGGCACAATGGAGGACGGGGAGCTGGGCACCAAAGCAGAAAGGTATCTCTAGGAGGCTGGCAGGGCCCCGCTGGGGAGGCAGAGCAGTTGGAGTGGGGTGCACAAGATGCACCCAGCAGGAAGGCGGCACTGCGCTCCAGCCAGGGGTCGCTGTCTCCCATGGTTCCCACAATCCTGGCTACCACAGCCCCCAGCAGCAGCTGTGCTTGGCGGGAGGGGCGCTGCCTGGCCTGTCCCCCTCAGGGGACCCTCACCAGGAGGAGGTGGGAGCTGGGCCCAATCCTAGACTCCCTTGCGTGTGGGGTGAGGTGCTCTTCCACAGGGGATTTCAGCTGGGCAGGTGCCCCGATCCAGGCCGAGAGCCGAGCAATCCAAGTTCAGGTGGCAGGGCCCACAGCCTCTTTGTACAGAAGTAATGGATTAGGTGGGGCAGAAAATTCACACACACACACGCCCACATTGAAAGAGCAATGGGAATGGCTGGGGTTGAGGAGAGCAGCACTGCTCTCCCGCATCCCCTGCTCCACTTGGAAACCAACGCACCTCCGGACATGGGGGTTTGTGATGGAGCATGGGTTGGGGGGTACATGGGGGATAGGTAGGTTTGGGAGTGCGTGCAGGATGAGGGATAAGCAGGGTTGGGTTTATTGGTTGTGGGATAAGAGTGCATCAGTGCTTAATTTGTGCCTGGGCTGAGCCCTAGCACCTCTTTCATTACAAATTAAGCACTGGTTTTAACATGCTAGATTTGGCCCAATGTGAGAAAATTAAATATTGTGGGTCATGTTTAATACTTCCCCTTATGTTCCATAAAGTATTCTCCCCTCCAGTTCTATGTTTGGTTCATACATTCTGCATGTTGAGAGGAAGGCTAGGTAGAAGGTGGTTACAGTGACACAGAACTCAGGGTCAAGAAATCTGGATTTTGCTCCCAGCTCTCCAAGAGTCTTCCTGTGTCACCTTGGGGAGCACTTAACCTTTCTGAGACTCAGTTTCTCTATCTGTAAAACAGGGTGATCATGAGGAATCATTCATTACAATTTATAAATGGGTGTGTGATTGCATGGAAGATAATGTATAGCTGAAAAGTACTATTTATTTTAATTTAGAATAAAATGCATAATCGTCATTTTACAGTGGATTTCCTTTTGCTTAACATGTTTTCTAAGTCAAAATCATAATTAATTTCAAAGTGCTAGATTTTTTTGTAACAAATTTTACTAAAATGCAAAAAAATTTCCAGCAGTAAGATGCCTTGACAAAACAGAGCCATGCATTAGTACCCCTGTATACAGCCAGCAATTCCCTATTTGAGAGACTAATGAAAGCTTATATCAATAAATTCCAACCAAGACAAGTTATTTAATGACCACATATCCAAAGTTGCCTGTCTGGTTATGCGCACTAGCTCAAACATGCACATTTTCACACCCAAGAACTTGGACTTGAAGATGGAAATCTGATAGTTAGATATCCAGCTGCTCACTTTGCTTGTGTAAATGCTGCCTGGTAAAGTAGGTTTTCTGAGGCAGAACAGCTCCTCTGAGGTGATATGTTCCCTCAGTTCCTGTTGAACACAGTTTTTACACTTGGATACCTACAGTTGGGAAATTAAATAAAACTGCTTGATTTTTATAGGTGATGTGAATCCATAACTCTCTTTGACCACAGTAAGAGCTATGAGTATTCAATATCTTTGAAATCAGGCTCCTTGTGTAGGTGCTGAATATGGATTTAGTTGCCTAACTTTAGGCTCAAGTTTGTAAAATTTGGCCAGCATTTTGATGGGTTTATTCTCCTTTTGCATGTTTAATTGTTATTAATATGCAAGTTATTTGCATGTCGGGAGACAGTGTAACAGCATATAAATTAGAAAATTTTAGTCTGTCTCTACTTTTGTTCATTTTCTGTACTATTGATCATGGACTAAGTCTACAGATGGAGTTGTAAGGACAAAGTCCTCGATCAGTAATTATTGTTTTAGGAAAATTAATAACATTTCACTTTCATTTGTGTGTTCCTTGTGGTCCTCTGCTGCAGTTCTCAAACTGAATCTGTCTGCCCTGTGTTTCCTGACTCTGCGACTGGAATAAGGATTTGATCAGCAGGAACTAAAAGTAGCTCATGATGCTGACAACATTCTTATCAATGTCAAGCAGACCTGCCTACTTAAAAGTTACGTTTTGTTTATGTGCAGGTATTCAGGTTTTGTAAAGAAAGTTTATTGAGGAACAGTTAAAACATTCTTGTGTACTCCCCCACCTCACAGGATTATTGAGAGGCAGGGCTAATTAATGGTCAAGGCCCTTCGTATATTTTTGTTTTTTACTGATTTTTACTGCAAAATTTCTGGGTTTTACAAAAACTGTGGTTTGGTTTTTTACAAGTTGTCTTCCCGGTTTTAGACCACTCGAGTATGTGAAAATACTCATTATATGTTAGAAAATCCAATACATTACATTAGGTCGCTGTTTATGTTAATAATAAATTAGTCTACGTGTAAGTGCAAGGCTGTCTGTCAAGGTAATGCAACGTAGTGGGAGATGCACACTTTCACACACGCACATGCATATGTGCACATCAGTGAACTCCCCAGACTCGGCTTCCCTCTCCAGGAGGACAGAAGGCAGCTTGGTAACCTGGGTGGCCAGAGTAACCAAGCTGTCATCTCTTCTTCTGGAGCAGGCTGGAAGAAGAAGATGTGGAGGAGGGAGCATGAGGAGATAGCAACTCACCTCCGCCGCCTCTTGTGGGCCCAATCAGGGAGAAGAGAAGGTGGTTCAATAACCTGGGCTGCCCAGTTTGCTCAGCCACCATCTCTCCTTCCAGAGAGAGGAGCTGGGTCAGAAGTGCACTTACTTTTCTCTGACCTTGGCTACACTCACACTTTACAGTGCTGCAAGTTTTGCGCTCAGGGGTGTGAAAAAACACCCCCTGAGCGCTGCAAGATACAGCGCTGTAAAGATCAGGGCGGCAGCCCTGGGAGCGTGGCTCCCAGCGCTGCACACTACACCCGTAAAGGATGTGGTTTATGTGCAGCGCTGGAAGAGCTCTCTCCCAGCACTGCCGCTCTGACTACACTCACACTTCAAAGCGCTGCCATGGCAGCGCTCCCGCAGCGCTGCCATGGCAGCGCTTTGAAATTCGAAGTGTAGCCATACCCTTAATTGGTATTTTTTTTCTCCCTGTCTGCCAGTCCCCCCATATTAACTCTGATATTTACCCAGAAAACTCTGGAGTTAATTTTTGCATTAAAGTTATACTGTTTTGTTTTTTTTTAATTTTGTATTAAACATTGATAAATTCCCAGAAAACTTTAAACACAAGAAAAATTGAAAAAGTAGGGCCTTGTTAATGTAGTAAAGTACATTAAAATCTTCTGATGAAAGATAATCTTGTAAAGCTGAGAAGTATTATTATTTTTCCAAATTATGAATTTTTGAATTTTCTGTGTTAGCTGCTGCTGAAACTGGTCATGCTTGTTAAATGGCAAGTGTAGAAGATTAAGAAATATTTACATGTCAGTGCCAAGCTAAAGCCTGTTTGTTTAGTAGGTACTTTCATTTATTTTTATAACAAAATAATGTATGATCTGGGTTTGCATTATTTGCTGGCTTGTTAATTAGGTCCATGAAGATACATGTCCTACATATTAATTTCATGGTATATTCTACTAATTGAGATGCATAAGTTAGAGTTTCACTGGCAAATGGCTGTAGGATTCAGTACAAGTAGCATGTTTCATCCATTCAAATACAGCTATTAGGAGCTAAAGAGACAATTAGCAGCCTTAATGACTTCATTGCCAGGCCTAAAATGAACCCTGAAGGTATAAATCACATAGAGGAGCAAGGTCTTATAGGTCCAGCATACATAATTAACCTTCACAATGCAGTGAATAAAAAAAGAGAGGGAAAAATATACTTAGAACCAATTAAATAAAATTAAATACTGAAACAACCTGACAGAAGTGTTTGATGGTATCACATTGCTATCTTGCACTGTGACTTCAAACCCACTGCTTCTAGGAAACCTGTCAAATGGCCATGTCTATGCTAGGGCTTTATTTAAAAAAAAAAAAAAAAAGTCTCCCACTTTTACTAACACTTGCTCAATTTCACTATTGTTAGCAATACTGGGATCCCTGGTGTGCGTGAGACACTGACTACCACTTGTCACATAGCCCTGCTTAGGGGCGGTCCAGTCAAGATGGTGTTTATAATAGCAACAGCACCATTCAGGTGCCCAGCCGTGTTGCTAACACGAGTGAAATTTAATCAGCGTTGACAGTAGTGGGATGTTTTTAGAAAATGCCTTTCGTGTAGATAGGGCTGCCAGGGGTCCAGTTTTCAACTGGAACGGCAATTCAAAAAGGGACCCTGATGGCTCCGGTCAGCACTGCTGCCCTCAACTCAAAAGCCAACCACTAGACTCTACAAGTGATACTGTCATTTAAACACAAAATATTGTTTTGTACAATTGTCAGTGTTACTGTATGCAGGGGAGTCTAAGAATCAGTGGTTCTATTGTGTTCCCTCAGGGGTATCGAAGAATAATCTGAGAAGAATGAAAGCCTCTTTCAGGAGCAATGTTCCAATAAAAATGTTATGCCCTCTTATCAACTTGGACATAGCTGTGCTGGGTTTTAGATTCATTGTGATGACCACTACCTGTTGCACATACTGTTGTATATTCTAAAAGTGTTCTTTAATCAAACATTTCAGTGAACTGTTTTCATTCTGGCTCAAAATCTATTTTGTTGAGTGCTTTATCACAAACTTAACAGATCAGAAAAGAATGTCATGCATTGCAATAGAGGAAGAAAGTATTTTGGTGTAATGCACTTACTGGTTCTTGCCTGAAATATTGTTCTAGGACCCAATCGGCATTCCTTGTACACCCAACCGCTAATTGGCTTCACCAGGAGTTTCAGATGCACAAGAAATGCAGGCTTCTGTCCCTAATCAACTATTAATGCCAAGATTTTCAAACGTGAGTGCTTTAAAAGTTGGATCCTAAATTCATATTTAGGCATCTAAATAAACACTGTGTACTGAACGGAACACCCAATAGCTCCCATTAAGTTCAGTGGCTCAATACATTTGAAAATCAGGCTGTTCATTTAGGTGCCAAAATAAGGACTTGAATGCTGTTTTTAAGCATCCACTGTTGACAATCGTGGCATTCATTTTTTAATTTAACACTGTGGTTGTAAGTCGATTGGTATGTTTTAATTATGTTGGCTGCTGATTTTTAATCCCTAACAGTTGACATGCTGTCTGATGGTTTAGTAATCATGAGGCTTACAGTTTTCAAATGTTATATTTTGCCATTATCATTGAACAGCAGTTTGGTGGTTCCATGCAATATCTTGTCAAATATTAGCCAGGATTTTGGCACTTACTTTAAGTTCTTTACATAGGACTTATTTAAATCTAACTCATGCTTTCTTTTTCACTCTGCTGAAACTGAAAGATACATTCAGTTTCAAGCAGAGATAGCTCAGTATTTACCAAAGGTGGTTTTGACCAGGTAAAATCATGGTTCTTATCACCTTTGGAAAAATCAGTTAGTCCATTTAAGGCATTTTCTATTTTAAAAATCATTTTGTTAATGCACACCACATTACACTTAGTTTTAGTTACAAATTCTAATTGTGATTACATAAGGCAGTAGATTCATAGATTAATTTAGGGTTGTGCAAATAAAAAGTAAAACTGCAAGAGGTGTAGTACTACAATATGTAATTCTAATACTGAAAATTGGAATGTCACATACATTTTGGTTCAGTATTTTCTAAAGGAAGCTATACATGTCATGACTTATTTCAGTTTTCAGTATTATATATACATAAGTCAAACACATTTCAGTTTATGAAAATGACAATAAGGCGTAGTCATAGGGTTGAAGCATTAAGTAATCAGAGTGTGCAGAGTTGCAGATTACCAATCCAGGTCCATTTGGTCATGCCACATTTTGTAGCAGAAAATCAACTTTGATTTAGTGGATAGGCAGAGCCTGTTCCTCAGTTTTGAATGGATGTATCCAAAGTTTGAAAATTTCTTCTTTGCTTGCTGAATTTATTGGACACTTTATTATTTTTTGTAGTTTCCCATTTAAGCCAGTATTTACCAGAGCCCTGTCCTAAACTATCAGTGGGGTAGCCTTGTTAATCTGGATCTGACAAAGTGGAAAAATGTTTTGTGGCACCTTATAGACTAACAAAAGTATTGGAGAATGTCATGCATCCAACGAAGTGGGTATTCACCCACAAAAGTTCATGCTCCAATACGTTTGTTAGTCTATAATGGGTAAGCAACCTCTGGCATGGGTGCCGAAGGCAGCACGCAAGCTGATTTTCAGTGGCACTCATAGTGCGTGGGTCCTGACCACTTGTCTGGGGGGCTCTGCATTTTATTTAATTTTAAATGAAACTTCTTAAACATTTTAAAAACCTTGTTTACTTTACATACAACAATAGTATAGTTATATATTATAGACTTATAGAAAGAGACCTTCTAAGAATGTTAAAATGTATTACTGGCACTCGAAACCTTAAATTAGCGTGAATGAATGAAGACTCAGCACACCACTTCTGAAAGGTTGCTGACCCCTGGTCTATAAGGTGCCACAGAACTCTTTGCCACTGTTCTAAACTAGTTTTTCCTGGGAAAAAAAACAACCCTGGTTTCAAGGAAGAACACATTAAATGTGTTTTTATAAAATATGATCAGTCTTCACTAGTACTCTCTAAATATACTAAAATGCTGATCCATTAGAGAAATGGGGAGAAATATATTTTTAATTATTAAATGTGATTGAAAGACAACCTTTTTTTCTTTTTTCTAATGCAGATAAAGAGTTGCAAATACAGCATTTCTAAAAGATATGCTACAGCTGAAACAGAAGCTATGGGTTTGTTGCAGGAATTTAGGGCCTCTGTTTTGAAGGACATCAGACTTTTGTTACATCTACACAGCCTGTGGCAGTGTGCCTCCTAACCCCAGGTTGACAGATTCAGGCTCGCACTGCCAGGCTAAAAATCACTGTGTAGATGTTGCATCACAGGCTAGAGCTCGGGCTCTGAAGCCTTGTGAAGGAAGTGGGTTCAGAGCCCAAGTGCCAGCCTGAGCCACAACTTCAAAATACTGTCTACACAGCTGTTTTTAGAGTGCTATTGCAACCTGCAGGAACCCATGTCTGTAGACCTAGGGTAGGAGGCTTGCTGCCGTGGGCTGTGTAGACGTACCCTAGATGATCACAATGATCCTTTTTGACCTTCAAATCTATGAATTTGAATTTGTAACTGTTAATGTTGGGGAAGATTTTTTTAAACTTTTTAACAGATGGCCACATACTGCAAACGGTAGTGATTACACTTGTAATGTGAATTTACTATGTCTTCTAAGAATGTGAAGGCACTCGACATTTCCTATAAATGTAAAAGAGAAGAAGAAGAAGAAGCGAGCTAGACAGTTCCAATACTATTGGATGAATAATTGCAAACCATTATGGACAATATTTTGATGTGTTCTGATAAACAGGGACTATCTTTCTATCATTTTTTCTAAAAATTGCATCCAGCCTAGGCTGCTTTACCTCTTTAAATGGAAGGACTGTCTAGGGTTGCCAATTTGGAGCATTCATCACATGACAATCTTTAATTTCTGGAAACTCCAGGACAGTCCTGGAGGGTTGGTAACCCTAAGACAGTCAGATCTTTTATCTTGTTTGCTTTATGCCATGACTCTGTTATAGTCCAGGCAGCATATTTTGAACCAGGCAGTCTTGCACAGTGGTGCCAATAAAAGCATGTCATCTCAAGGAGCACTTCGTGGCTCATGTGGCAAGATAAGATACAATAAATGACTGGCTCAGCAAAACCCCAGCTAAACATTGAAATGTAGATATGGGAATACATTCACCCTTTGTTGTTGTGGTGGGTTTTTTTGTTTTTTGTTTTTTTTAATATAGAGATATGCCTATCTCATAGAACTGGAAGGGACCTTGAAAGGTCATCAAGTCCAGCCCCCTACCTTCACTAGAATTAAAATGTGTGTGTGAATGGGTGAGTGGTAGTGGTGGGGTTAGTGCTAAGTTGATGGGCTCATATTTCATAAGCTCATAAGATTGAATGGTATAGAATAAAATCGATATTTCTGCTAATTAAGTTTTTTTGGGCAGTGGAAAGACCAAATGGCATTGTAAAGTCATTTCAGACTTTCATATGTATATTGACTAAAATTATTGGCTTGAAGATTTGAAATCTCTACAATAGAGATTTTTCTTTTGTTTTATAGGAGAAGCAAAATACATTAGATGTTCTCTAAAAACTGATTCTCTGCATTTATGACACAAGGGAGATAGTTCTTGGTGGATATAAAATAATAGCATTAAGATTAATGTCAAATATTCTGAGCATTTAAGTGCAGTATTTTTTTTGCTACTGGTTAAACCCCTCCACCCATTGGGTCCTCCTTTAAAGGATCTTCCTGATTTGGAATAATGGGTCAGTTCAAATTTAGTGGACATTTGCGCTGGTATCTTTTTATATCACAATTTTTTTTAATTACCATTTGTTCTCTATTTTATTAAAATATTGTCTAAATTGCCCTTTTTAAAAATATTAATTAAGTTTATACTTCTGGTTGTGCTAATAGACTTGTTGCTGAATAAGTGGTGTTGATAATTTGATGATGGTGCATTAAGTAAGCAACTGGGATTCTTCCTCTTCAGTCGCAGTTTCCCCCACTCCTCAAAATCCCTGCCTTTGTTTTTGTTCATGGAGAAATGTTTACCTAACTCATGGAGGCAGATGGGCCTTTGTTGTTATCGTTTAGACTCTATTGGCTTCATTTTTGCTTTAGGGTCCCTACTAAAGCAATCTAGGACCCTCTAATAACACCCCATAGTGGTGTAATGTTGCTTCCATCTTGGCACACGTCTTTATGAAGTCACTATTCAGATGTGTTGTAAGAGGATGAAACTTCGTGGACTGGGCTGCTGAGAGAGCGTACCACGTAAAATAGTTCCTATCTGACTTTACCTCTCCTGACTGACTGATACCCTTTGTGCACGTGTGAAGAATCAGTAGAGTTGCATCCAGTTTTTCTAGGTCTGAATTTGGCCGAACGTCCTTGCAGTGCAGGAACATATCAGTTGTTAATATTTTATCAGGATTCTTTTTCAAGCTCCTTGTATAAATTATGTTGGCAAGAAAGCAAAGGAGCAGGAAAACATGCATAAAGAGCCCAAAACTTCCGCATGGGGAGAGTGATGCCTTTGTGACATGCTCCTCCATGACCCAATTCAAGACTAGTTTGCTTAAGACTCATTCTGTAGCCCTTCAGACGTTTGATAGTGAAAGGGAACTTGACATTACTATAGACCTGAGTTGTCAATGCCAAGTTGGGGACAAGAAACCTCTCTTACCGAGGGTCCCAGAATAGCAGCCATGTTAGTCTGTATCCGCAAAAAGAACAGGAGTACTTGTGGCACCTTAGAGACTAACATTTATTTGAGCATAAGCTTTTGTGGGCTAAAACCCACTTCATCAGATGCATGCAGTGGAAAATACAGTAGGATGATATATATATACACATAGCGAACATGAAACAATGGGTGTTACCATACACACTATAACAAGAGTGATCAGTTAAGGTGAGCTATTACCAGCAGGAGAGAAACAAAGAAAAAAAAACTTTTTGTAATGGTAATCAAAATGGCCAATTTCCAGCAGTTGACGAGAAGGTGTGAGGAACCAGAGAGGGGGAAATAAACATGGGAAAATAGTTCTACTTTGTGTAATGATGAATCCACTCCCAGTCTTTATTCAAACCTAATTTAATGGTGTCCAGTCTGCAAATTAATTTTATTTCAGCAGTCTCTCGTTGGAGTCTGTTTTTGAAGTTTTGTTGTAATATTGCGACTTTTAGATCTGTAATTGAGTGACCAGGGAGATTGAAGAGTTCTCCGACTGGGGAAAGCGCCGCTTCTCTCCAGCAGCTTTGATGGGGAAAGCGCTGCTTCTCTCTGGCTGTGCAGCCGCCCCTGCTCCTCCTGAGTCCTCCGGCCCGTGCTTGCAGGGCCGCATTCCAAAAGGAGCTTTCGAGCTGCAGGCCGGGGCCCCCTTAGCCCAGGGTCCTGCAGCTCCTGAAGCCCCTGCATTCCAGGTGGCCCTGCTTGCCGGGGGGTGGGGGCGCAGCTTCCCCGCTCCCTCCCTCCCAGAAAGTCCTAAGCGCTGGAGTGGGGTGGGGGGGGAGGGAGGCAGAGAAAAGGAACTTGTGCAATGCTCCCTTGTAAAGTCAGCCAAATGACTTTATAAGGGAGCATTGCACACCTTTAAACGAGCACGTTCCCTAATGGAGCAGCGACGTAACTTTGAAATAACGTTAAGCTGGAGGATGTTAAGTGAGGAGTTACTGTATACTACTATACAACATGCTTTGGGTACGCTCACTAGCTGAGTATGTCCAGTGCCAAGAAGTGTCAGTATACTAAATGATAGACACATCAACATGGTTTATTTTAAAATTGTCCCTTATAGATCTGTAATTAAAGAAATATACCACACTATTAAATACAAACAAAAAAAAAGGATAGGAAAATAGTCAACTTTGTTTATGGCCTTTAAAAAGAATTCTGTCAATACAGTCTTTTTACTTCACACCATCATGCATTTGGTATATGCCACATATGTTATAGAGAAAGTAACTGACCAGTTTTAGATAACTTACAAAAATTATTGGGGATTCTTTGCCTTGTTTACCATAGGTCCAACTGTAAGGGGGTTTCTGAAACTAATTAAAACTCTCAAAAATTACCTAAAAAACCATTTCTGTATTTAAAATTGACAATTTTATGGTCTCAATATCTTGTGTCTTGTGTGGCTAGAAGTGTCCCCTTCTGGCCGCTGCAGAGCTGTTCTCTTCCCCCATATTCTCCGTAAGATGCCCATTACCCTTCATGCTACTCTCCATGCTCCCAACCATTCTCTAGGTCACATTTTCACCCCACTCTCAATATCCCTGCCCTCCTTGTTCTCTAGTACAGCTTTTTAAATGTTGTGTTTTTAATTTTGAATGTTAAAATGGTTTCACTAGAGGAGTTAAAAAAAAATGGTGGGGGGAAAAAAAGGGCAAATTTTCAAAAACGGAGACCAGCTATAGACAATCAAGTCTGTGAGGTTGAGGTAGGGTATGCACAGCTATTATTCCTTTTGAGAATGGAAACAAGTTCCTGGAGATCTGCCCTATCAGTGAGCATAGGATATCCTGGAACATGCTCTCCAGACTTCTCTTGCTGCTGGGAACCTGCCCAGATTGATGTAGGGTACAGGTGCTTGGATTTGGCCTCCCATGCACTAGACCCTTCCTCTCCTCATCCCTCTACTTTGTATCTTGCTTTCTCTTCTGATCCAGAAAATGAGCCTCTGGAAGAAAAAGAAAGAGTTAGAACCAGAGAACTAAGTGCTGACATCCATGCTTTCAGGAGAGGAGGCAAACCATACTGGAATAGGAAAGAATATTCCTTTTAGTTCTTCAAGTGATTGCTCATGTGCATTCCACAATAAGTGTGCATGCTTGCCACATGCACCGGTGCCGGAAGTTTTTCTCCTAGCAGTACCCATAGGGGAGCGCCCCTAGTGACCCCTGGAGTGTCGCCTTTATGGCGCGGTATAAGGGGCGCTGTGTGCTCCCCCCACCCTCAGTTCCTTCTTGCTGTCAGTGAAGGTGCGTCAGAACTGCTTTGCTCCAGCTTTGCTATAGCTTCCCTCTTGGACTCTGTTAGTTCATAGTAGTACCTGTAGTTAGAAGTAGTTTAGTTTAGTGCACCCAGGTCGGGGCATGCCCCAGTCTTTAAGTTGTGCGACACTTGCAAGCAGCCGATGCCCGTGAGTGATCTGCACATGGACTGTTTACGCTGTCTGGGGGAAACCCATCTCAGCAATCGCAACATTTGCAGATCATTCAAGCCTCAAACCAAGAAGGAACGGGACATTCGGCTCAGCCCCAACACCATTGCGCTGCTCTGAGTTGGCACCAAGCTCCACAGCATCGGTGTGCAGTGACCCCTCAGTGCCTTCCACCAGCCAGCACCACTCTGCGTCCACGGGAGACTCCAAAGAGGCTAACGAGGTCTTTTCCATCGAGACATCGGAGAAAGACCAGGGGAGAGAGTAGACCTGCGTTGGGCAGCCCTCTGTCCTCAACGGCCACCTGGCCTCTGATTCAAGTTGAGCGGGGTAGCCCGGCCCACTCTGAGCCAACCTCCCTGAACGTTCAAGTGCCCTCCACACCGGAGGCCCTGCAAGCGGCCCTGGATGTTATGTCTCTGCTGGTACCAGGGGCACCGCCACCGTTGTCCAGAGGCTAGCCACTGCTTGGATCCCTGCAGTCGCTGCCTGGATGGTACTGTTCATGGTCTAGGGAAGGTTCCCAATGCCATTCCCAGTTCAGCGACCTCCCCGTGCACAATCCGCATCAGTCCCTGTTGACCCCCACCAGGTTGCCTGGCTGGATACTGACTGGCAGGGGTTCCAGGCACTGCTCTTCCTTGAGGGACTGTAGACCTTGCAAGGAGAGCGTGCCTCGTCGAGACCAGGAGAGCTGACACCGGAGCCACCAGACACCTTGTCTCTGAGAGGCTACCATAGCTCTTCGCAGTACGGGCATCGATTCTCCTCCTGTTCTTTGTCTCGCTTGATGTCCCGCCACAGCACCATTCCTGCAGCCCCCGATGTTGATCGCCAGCACCTCACTGTCATGGATCTGCCCGTCGGAGCCTGTCACAGAGCAGCTGCTACTGTGAATACTCCTGCTCCTCCACACCAGGATCACGGTCTCAAGATCGGCACCATTCCCGACACCACCGCTCGTCCCAGTCCTGGGATAGCGACAGATCATATGCCAGCGCAGCCTCCCTTTGCAGTTGTCAGAGGATGGTCCAGGCTAGTCAGGCTGAACAGCCTACTCCGCCGATGCCACAGCAGATGCAGTGGCAACGAGCTCCTTGGCCAGCATCATGGTACCAATGGGCCCCATGGCCCTCAATGCAACCCCCGGAGGTAGCTCGTTCAGTGGCTGGAGTGTTGGAGAGACTGTTGGCCTCCCTTTCTCGTTCCGAGGAAGGAGTCGATGGAGTGTTCATCCCTGGTTCCGTGCCCGAAGGGGGACCGAATGGTGGAACCTGTGGCACCAGTGGGTACGCAGAGTACTGCACCCCTATCCTCATCCTCCCCAGATGAGGCAATCGTGGCCCCTTCTCCGCCTGTCCCTTAGGAGGATTCTAAAGCCCACCAGGAACTGTTGAAAAGGGTGGTATCAAGCCTCAACTTTCAAGCCAAGGAGGTGGAGGAATCCTCGGACTTCCTCTTCAACATCCTCTCAGCTTTGGCCCCGGGCATTAAGGGGTGGCAAAGTTCTTCGAGTGCTTGTTGACATACATTTCACATTAGGTGCGCGTGCGCCACGTGCATAGACATTGGAAGCTTTTTCCCTTAGCGGCTCCCATCGGGTCGGCAGGGGAGCCCCCTAGAATGGCGCCTCTATGCTGGTGCATATATACCCCTGCTGACCTGACCCCCCCCGTCCTCAATTCTTTCTTACCGTACGTGGTGGCTTTGGAACAAGTCTGTCTCTTGCTTGCGAGTGATCCCTTAGCACAGTTGTAGGAGTTGTCAGTAGTTAATAGTTATCAGTAGTTAGCACTCCTTAATAGTAGATAGTTAAGCTTCCTTTGTTTTAGGTGTCTGGAATTTGTTTCCAGCACCAGCCCTGGTGGCCTTGTGACAAACCCCGGCTTCCTTGCCCCCTGTCTCTAAGAGGGCAGAGCGGAAGTACTTCGTGCCCGCCAAGGGGCATGAATACCCATACACCCACCCTGCCCCCAACTCCCTAGTGGTCTAGTCGGTCAACCACAGGGAGAGTCGAGGCCAACCAGTCCCTAGTCCTAAGAATAAGAACTTGAGAAGACTGGATCTATTCGGTAGAAAGGTTTATTCATCCTCAGGTTTCCAACTGAGGGTGGCGAACAACCAAGCCCTGCTGGGGAGATGCAAGTTCAATTTTTGGGGCTCTCTGCCCAAATTCGAGCACTCCCTCCAAGATCATAACAAAAAAGAGTTCAAGGCTCTGGTGGAGGAGGGTAGAGCTGCTGCCAGGGTGGCCCTTCAGGCAGCCTTGGATGCCACAGATACGGCTGCAACGTCTATGAGTGTCTACAGTGTACATGAGGTGGGCATCGTGGCTCCTGCTGTCTGGGTTGTCCAGCAAGGCGCAGAACTCCTTATAGTACTTCTGTTCGATGGCAAGACCCTGTTTGTTTGTGGAACAGACAGACGTGAAATTGCGTGGCCTGAAAGATTCCGACACAACACTGAAGACCCTTGGTCTCTATGTCCTGACCCCAGCCAGGACCAAGTTTAAACCACAGCAGGCTCTCACACAGGCCACCCACTCTAAATATGAGTCCCCTTATAAAAAGTTGAGGAACTGAAAAAAACACCTGAAGAGTCAATCGTGGTCTGCACCTCAACCTGTGGCCTCCAATGGTAAACAGGTGGAAAAGCATCTGTTTATACCAGGGATCCACCCACAATAAAGCTTCCCTTCTCCAACTGGTTGTGTACTTTTGTCCTGGAGTGGTCGTAGCTGACCTCGGACCAAAGGGTCCTCAACACCCGTCTCCCACGGTTACACCCTCCAGTTTACCTCTACCCCACCCACCTTCCATTCCCGTCCCTCCTCAGGGACCCCTCTCACGAGACCCTGCTCAAGCAGGAGGTGAGGTGAGGCGAGGTGGCTCCTTGGCCTTGGAGCAGTGGAGGTTGTACCAGTGGAGTTCAGACACAAGGGGTTCTACTCCCGCTACTTTCTTATCCCAAAGGCCTATCCTGGACCTGCTAGGCCTGAACCAGTACATAGTAAAGCTCAAGTTTCGCATGATCTCTGTGGCTTCCATCATCCCCTCCCTGGATCCCAGGGACTGGTACACCGCCCTCCATCTGCAGGATGCGTTCTTCCACATTCATATATTCGAGGGACACAGGTGTTTCCTCCATTTCATAGTTGGGCAGGAGCACTACCAATTTACAGTCCTCCCGTTTGGCCTGTCCAGCGTCCCCAAGGTATTCACAAAGTGTATGTCTGTGATATTGGCCTACTTTAGACATTGGGATCCAGATCTTCCCCTATCTGGATGACTGGCTGGTCAAGGGCCGCTCCAGGTCGCAGATACGGAATCACGTGGCACTTCTTCTGTCCACATGCGCCACTCTGGCCTGTTGGTAAATGATACCAAGTCCACGTTAGTCCTGGTGCAGCACATAGAGTTTATTGGGACAATTCTGGATGCAACATCGGCCAGGGCCTCCCTCACACCAGACAGGTTTGAAACCTTAAGGGAGCTCATCAGCACGGTCACAAGGTTCCCCATGACCACAGCCAGCCTGCAGTTTCTGGGTCATATGTTGGCGTGCACATACGTGGTTCTCCATGACAGACTCAGGATGCGGCCCCTCCAGTTCTGGTTGGCCTTAGTGTTCTCCCAGTCCAGAGACAGGATGGACAAAGTCCTCACTGTGCCCGAACCGGTGATCGCCTGTCTGTGGTGGTGGTCCTCCCTGGGGAGCATGGACCGACCCCCGTCCATGAAGCTGGTGTCCGACTCATTGAACCTGGGGTGAGGAGCCCATGTGGGGAACATTCAGACCCAAGACTCATCACTTAGTTAATCCGCAACCTTTTAACTTAACTGTATTATATATATATATATTTTTGGTTCAATGGCAAATTCAGCTCCAGAATGTTCCTTCCTACTGTAATTAAAGTATAGTTATTTTCTATTTTTCTTATAAAGGTGAACAAAGATATAGTTTCTCATGTTCTTGATACTAAAATAAGTGAAGGTTAATACAATAATTTCACTTGAAATAGGCAGAGGTTTTGATTTTGAAAGGATGAGCTCATGATCATCACTGCAATCTGATTTGGGCTGAGTAATTACTGAAAGTTTCCTACTTCTCTGGGTGCTTCCCAGCGTGCTCATCTGAGGAGTTCTAACTTTCCACAATACATCTGTGTTTAGATTTGTGTAATGAAAATGTAAAATTCTTATTTAGGTGACAAGAATTGGGGAAGGAGCCACTTGTTCATCTACATTATTCCCTTGCCATCTTGCTATATAAAACCTACTTAGCTATTTGCTTTCATATCACTGGTCCTCTCACAAGGCTGACTAAGAGCATTCCTGAGCCACAGAATTTATTTTATTTAATGGTGTGCCCTCTAATGTGCAAGCAAGGAGGGATAGACCAGTTCAGATAATATTAGAATTGCCCCAAGACTTGAAGCAAATCTGTTCCTATGATTCTGTCGATGTTTGACCCATTTCTTATACACAAGGAACTTCCCCTGCAGGATCCAGTGTGCAATTTTAGCTCATGACTTGTACACTCCCTACATGCACAAGAAGGAAGAAGAATGACTGGATAAGCATAGGTCTTTTGTACAGATACTCCATGTATATTTAAAGGCCTTTGACTTTACTAATGCCTTTAGAGAAAACTGGAGTTCCAAAAGAGACTAGCAAGGGGGAAAGAACACCCAAATAGGAACATTGGTGTCATTCGGGAATTCTTTCTGGATGACATTAATAAACACATCAGTACTTCTTTCCTTTTAGGGTCCAAGCCTTCTCCCTTGAAACGCCATTCCCTTTACAGCAAAATATCAAATATCAAATCATCTTCTTTTCAAAAATGTGCATAATGTAAATCCTACATAGAATTGTCCTTGATGAAATTGCACATGGATGAGAAGATTCCTCTTTGGACACTGCTTAACATTGCCTTCATGAATCTCCTGGAAGCCAGGGATAAGTTGTCATAAACAGATAGTTAAGGGTTAATGTCTCTTTTACCTGTAAAGGGTTAACAAGCTCAGTGAACCTGGCTGAGACCTGACCAAAGGACCAATCGGGAGACAAGATACTTTCAAATCTCGGTGGAGGGAAGCCTTTGGTTGTGTTTTTTGTTTGTGCTTTGCTCTCTCTTGGGGCTAAGAGAGGCCAGACATGCATCCAGGTTCCTCCAATCTTTCTGAAACAGTCTTCTATGTTCAAAATAGTAAGTATTAGCTAGAGAAGGCGGATTAGGCATTTGTTTTTTTTATTGCAAATGTGTATTTTGCTGGAAGGATTTTAACTCTGGTTGCTGTAACTTGTATATTATGTTAGGGGGAGAGGAGTCCCTCTAGTCTCTATAAGCTGAAAGACCCTGTAACATTTTTCCATCTTGATTTTACAGAGATAATTTTTACTTTTTCTTTCTTTAATTAAAAGCTTTTTCTTTTAAGAACCTGATTGATTTTTTTATTCCTGGGTCTGAACTCACCAGGGATTGGTGGGGGGTGGGGGGGAAGGTGAATTTTCTCTCTGTTTTAAGATTCAAGTAGGTTAAATCACAGTGATCTCCCAGTGTACCCGGGGGAGGGGGGGGGGAATCTGGGAGGAAGAAAGGAGGAGGGAGGAATGGTTTATTTCCCTTTGTTTTAAGACCCAAGGGGTTTGGTCTTGGGTCCCCCAGGGAAGGTTTTGGGGGACAGAGAGTGTACCCAAACACTATATTTTGGGTTGGTGGCAGCGTGATAAGATCTAAGCTAGAAACTAAGCTTAGACGGGAACAGGCAGGTCCCCACTTTCTGGACGCTAAAGTTCAAAGTGGGAAAGGAGACCCTGACGTAAGTGTATAGTCTATAGATTTCAGAGTGGTAGCCGTGTTAGTCTGTATCAGCAAAAAGAACGAGGAGTACTTGTGGCACCTTAGGCCTGGACTACATTAGCTGGAGGGCGGGGGGCGAATTAAGATACGCTAGCTGAAGTGGAAGTATCTTAGTTCAACTTACCTGGCCGTCCTCAGGTGACGAGTCAACTGCTGCGGCACCCCCATTGATTTACTCCTCCTGCCGAGGTGAAGTATGGGCATTGATTAGCAGATCGATTTATCCCTGATACACTAAACACTACCGCCGATCCAGCAGGTAATATAGATGTGCCCTTAGAGACTAAGGCCGTGGCTCCACTTGCAGCTGTAGAGCACTTTGGGTTAAACCAGCCTTCGGAGAGCACACTACGGAAAGCGCTCTAGTCTGTCCACACTGACAGCTGCAAGCGCACTGGCCTGGCCACATTTGTGGCATTAGCAGTGGCATTGGGAGTAGTGCATTATGAGCAGCTATCCCAGCATTCAAGTGGCTGCAACGTGCTTTTCAAATGTGGGGGGGTGTTGTTTGTATGTGGAGGGAGAGAGAGAGTGGGTTTTTGGAGTGCTCAGAGTGTGTCAGCACGCTATCTTGTAAGTTCAGATCCCCCTAGCCCCCCCTGCCTCTCACTCAGTAATCATTTGCTTTGCCCCATTGCAGATAAGCAGCCGCGGTCTGAAACAGAGCTCTGAAAAGGCATTTCCGCATTCCTCAGCCAATTTCACAACAAAGAGAAGAGAGGCCACTTGACTTAAGGGGATTATCGGGCATTTCTGGAGATCAGTCAGAACACTGTAACTTAACTCCCCGTTTACAGTGGCCCTGGGGCATCTCAGCCAATATGCAACAGCCGTTATCACTGTCGTGGAGGTAGAGTACTAGGAGCACTCTAGCCAGGGAGTCAGAGCGCTCTACCGTGCCTTGCCATTATGGACGAGGAGTAAGGTAGAGCATTCTAGGAGGCTTTATTGCAGTGTAAAGTGCCAGTGTAGCCAAGCCCTAACAAATTTATTTGAGCATAAGCTTTTGTGGGCTAAAACCCATTTCATCAGATGCATGCAGTGGAAAATACAGTAGGAAGATATATATACACAGAAGACATGAAAAAATGGGTGTTGCTGTACGAGGGTACAGTTAAGGTGGATAACGAGGGTAATCAGTTAAGGTGGGCTATTATTAGCAGAAGAAAAAAAAACTTGTAATGATAATCAGGATGGCCCATTTCCAACAGTTGACAAGAAGGTGTGAGTAACACTAGGGGGAAAAATTAGCATGGGGAAATAGGTTTTACTTTGTGTAATGACCCATCCACTCCCAGTCTTTATTTAAGCCTAATTTAATGGTGTCCAGTTTGCAAATTAATTCCAATTCTGCAGTTTCTTGTTGGAGTCTGTTTTTGAAGTTTTTTTGTTGGAGTATAGCAACTTTGAGGTCTATAATTGAATGACCAGGGAAGCTGAAGTGTTCTCCAACTGGTTTTTTAATGTTATAATTCTTCATGTCTCATTTGTATCCATTTATTCTTTTGCATAGAGACTGTCTGGTTTGGCGAAGGTACCTAGCAGCAGAGGGGCATTGCTGGCACATGATGGCGTATATCACATTGGTAGATGTGCAGGTGAATGAGTCTCTGATAGTGTGGTTGATGTGATTAGGTCCTGTGATGGTGTCCCCTGAATAGATATGTGGACAGAGTTGGCAACAGGCTTTGTTGGAAGGATAGGTTCCTGGGTTAGTGTTTTTGTTGTGTGGTGGCTGGTGAGTATCTGCTTGAGGTTGGGGGGCTGTCTATAAGCGAGGACTAGCCTGTCTCCAAAGATCTGTGAGAATGAGGGACTGTCCTTCAGGATAGGCTGTAGATCCTTTATGATGCGCTGGAGAGGTTTTAGTTGGGAGCTGAATGTGACAGCTAGTAGCTTTCTTTGTTGGGCCTGTCTTATAGTAGGTGACTTCTGGGTACTCTTCTGGCTCTGTCAATCCATTTCTTCATTTCAGCAGGTCGGTATTGTAGTTGTAAGCTTGTATTGTAGCTTGATAGAGATCTTGTAGGTATTTGTCTGAGGGGTTGGAGCAAATGTGGTTGTACCTTAGAGCTTGGCTGTAGACAGTGGATCCTGTGGTGTGGTTTGGATGAAAGCTGGAGGCATATTGGTAAGTATAGCAGTCAGTAGGTTTCCGGTATAGGGTGGTTGTGATGGGGCAGAGTGGCCCTGCACTGGTACTGCAGTGGTTAACCCTTCCTTCCTAGCAGAGGAAGCCACGCCCTGGAAGCTCTACTGGGCATGCTCCAACTGGAGAACAGGTATAAAAGCCTACAGACCAGCTCAGACTAGGCGGACCACCAGAGAAGGACACACGCTGCTAGCCAAGCTGAGATACTCCCTGAGACCCTGACGGTAGATGTCCCAGGAGGGGAACAGACCTGAGGACTCCCCACAGCAGATGACCTGGCATTCATGGTAGGAAGTGACTGAAGGGAACCTTAGAGACAAACGGCATTAGAGCTGCATTGATGCTTGGTGTGTTGCGGGCAGATCCCCACCGAGCGAGTGGCATGGGGAGCTTGCCACTACTAGGGCCCTGGGTCGAGGCTTGGTTAAGAGAGCGGGCCCGAGTCCCCCTGCCACCTCACCCCCGAACCGTGAGGAATACTAGAGACTCTGGCCGCTAGGCTGCGCTATCCCGCTCGTAAGAAGGTTTGGATGGACTCCAGCCGCTAGGCCGCACTACCCTATCAGACAGGGGTGATAGTGGGGAAGAAGGCCAAGAGGCAGTAACCGACCGACCACAGAGAGACAGACTCAAGGACTCTAGAGTGGTGAGGCGTCAACTCCCCCATCCTACCCCTGCCACAAAGGGGCGCTGCAGTGCCAGGCCCGCAACTGTGTTGTTTATGTGACCATCGCTAATTAGCATTGTAGTGTCCAGAAAGTGAATCTCTTGTGTAGACTGGTCCAGGCTGAGGTTTATGATGGGATGGAAATGGTTGAAATCATGGTGGAATTCCTCAAGGGCTTCTTTTCCATGGGTCCAGATGTTGAAGATGTCATCAATGTAGTGCAAGTAGAGTAGGGGTGTTAGGGGATGAGAGCTGATACGGCACTAACTGAAGTCACTGGGGAGCTTCTGCATGTATCTGTGAGCAGAATTTAGCTGGTAGTCTCTAAGTATTGCTGTCCTTGTTGGTGTGGTGATTGATATACATCAAATGCTGCTTCCCTTCTCATTTGGGGAAATAATACCTGCTGAAGTTTTTCCATAAGAAGTGCACTGATGCCACATTGAAATAAAGTTATTTTAATTTCTCCTTAGGCAGTTAATGGCAGAACTGGTCAGAGCAACTTCCAGGGAACCAAACTTCATTGAAATGGAAACACTTTGAAATCAGGTCTATTTTGGCAGAATTTCTCTTCAGAAAAAAATTCAGAGAAGTACCAACAATGTCCAAATGAAACATTTTGGAAAGACTTTGTTTCAAAAAAATTTTATATGATAATACAAAATTTAAAAAATAGAAATTAAAACAACCCGTTTCAGCTGTGTCAAAGCAAAACATTTTGACCCAGAACAAAAATCATTTTCTGAATTTTCCTTCATGGAGAGTTTTGGAATATCTCATTTTGTTCCTATCAGGGGAACAGAGCAAATTTTCTAAATCTTGAAATCCTTCATGAAATGGAACATCCATCTGCCTCAGACTTCTAATGAATATCTTACCCCTTTCTTCCAAAACAAGAAAAAACAACAATAAGCCCAGACCAACGAATGGTCTAATTAGTTTGAAATCCAAGGTTCCTGGCTTTTAACACTTTTTAGTGGTGGGCTGTTTGTTTTAATGACTTCTGGTCCTCCATAGATGGCATTTTATTGTCTGGGTATTGCTGCCTTGGTGGAGGGGTTGCTGATTAATTTCAGCTCAGGATAGCAGAATAAGTCATGCTTTTCTCCCCTGCTGCTGCTATTCATGTTGGCAGCACTTATCTCCTCCCCCAAAACAGGCACATAAATGCCACTTGTCACATTATCTGTCATAACATGAGGATGAAGCCCATGATATCTGACAAAATACTTGCAGACTAAATGACTCTAGTTCTTTGTAAGCTTCCAACAAGGTGAGAAAGATCCTATAGGAGATCTGTAGACGATCCTGTGCATCAATTTATTAATTTTTCTTCATTGGTTTTTTGTTTTGTTTTTTTTTTATGAACACTTTTTCTATCATTCTTGCTGAGCTGAGGGTTTTTGACTGGTGGGCTCTAGATGTTGCTGTCCTGGCATAGCATTGCTGTAGAGATGCCACAAAAATCTGACAATCTGCTTTCAGAAGTGGTAGGAAGACGTCAGTAATTCCATAATGTTATCTGCTAATTAATTGGAGTTATGGAGAAAATTGCAGATGCAGTAGTTTCAAGATAACATGTTTTCTGAAAAACTACTGTTTGAATGTATCAGTGTGGAACGTTTCAGCTCTAAAAAGCCACTGTTCAGAGCCAAAAAATACCTGTGATATAAACAAGGCCCCATATAATCTGGAATTCCACAATCAGGGATTACAGGTTTGGTTTATCTTTTGGGATCCATCAGCACAATTTACATCTACACAGCTGCCTCGTCAGAGAGGAGGTGTGGTCAGGTTGTTAAAAAAGGCCTGGAACAATTGGCAGTTTAATGCTTCTCCTGACTGGATTTTAGGGCTGCCCTCCCCTCACAGAACTATGGGATTAAATCTCTGCTTTGGTGCAGCTTCTCCTTCACTACAAGTATGGGCAGAAGTTGTTCAATAGTTAAGATTGCTACTGAGCTTCTGATATAAGCCCAATTTTGGTCTCAGAATGGGAAGGTTAGGTTGGTAGCTGAATTTTTCTTAAAAATGTAAAGCGAATTGAACAAGGAATGCCTGAATTACTATATTGTAAAAGTAGCTGTTAAACACATTTGCAAAAGTCTAACTATATTTGCTACTTGTCACCAAAAAAATAAAAAGGAAGAAAGGAAGAGAGAGACGCTATTTTTACTGAAGTCTCCTAGCTAATGACCAGTGCCAAAATTTAGTTGATTAATATGAACTGACAGAAGTTATTAATATTTTTTTTAGCAACATCTCTAGGGAATGTCATTTCTGGCAAGCTTAGTATGGCATGTCAGATAACTGCTGGAAACCTAATAAGTAATTCTTGGGGGCCCAAATTTTTTAAAGGTATTTGGTCATTGCTACCCTCCATGTCGCAATGCCTACCTGATTTAGGAGCCTAAATCTAATTTTCAAAAAGGTTTTAGGTGCTTAATAGCCTAAATTCCCTCAACAGTTGATGGGGTTTAAAATCCTAAGTGCCAAAATCCTTTTGAAAATTAGATTTAGGCTCCTAAATTACTTAGGTATTGCAATGCTGAGGGCAGCAACAACTATATACCTTTAAAAATCTGAGCCTCAGCTTTTGTCTGTCAGAGACGGAGTTCAAAATATAACCCAATCTACAGGGAGATTTATTGATGGGAGCAATGTCATTTTTCTATCCGAAGGTTTGCAAGGATGGCTGACAATCCTCCTAAGGGTACATCTACACTACAGGATTATTCTGATTTTACATAAACTGGTTTTGTAAAACAGATTATATAAAGTTCCTAGATGTGCGTGTGGCCACACAAAGCACAATAATTCGGTGGTAGCGTCCGTATACTGAGCTAGTGTCGATTTCTGGAGCGTTGCACTGTCGGGGTTAGTTATCCCGTAGCATATCCCATATTCCCGCAAGTCTCCCCTGCCCATTGAATCTGGGTTGAGATCCCAATCGATGATGGTGCAAAAACAGTGTCATTTGAAGATCTGTTGGGTAAATGTCATCCCTCATTCCTTCGTGAAGGCAACGGGCAGACATGTCATTTCACCCACCCTTTTTCCTGATTGCCCTGGCAGACGCGCATAGCATGGCCAACCATGGAACCCGTTTGTGCCTTTTGTCACTGTCACCGTATGTTACTGCGATGCCGCTGAACAGAGGTGTTACTTGCAGCGGCTACACAGCAAGCATTCATTTGCCTTTGCCAACATTAGCAGAGACGATTATCAGTCGTTCTTTACCGTCTGCCATGCCATTGTAAAATTAGCGATGAATTGACGATTATCAGTCGTTCTGTTACCATCTGCTGCTGTCAGGTGTGCTCGTGGCTGACCTTCGCTAGGCGGTCTGGGTGCCGCAAAGACAAAAAATGGAGAGTGAACTCCCCGGGTTCATTCCTCCTTTATGTTGGTATCTTAAAAAATTGAGTCAGTCCTGCCTAGAAGCGTATGCGCAAGTGTACTAGAGAACCAGCGTACCAGAGAGCCAGCCACTCCATGTCAGATTCCCGCAGAAATAATGAGGTGCATGCCATTCTAGGGGTGCCCCTGCAACAACGCACCCGTGCTTCCCTGCTCCCCAACCCTCCTAGCATACCGTTTTGCAGGGGTCCCCCATGTGTGATGAAAGTAACAAAGAAAGCCAGCGAATTAAGAAACACTGACTTTTTACTTGAGATAAAATGAGACGGAGGGCAGCCTTCGCTGCTTTATGATAGTCCAGGCAGAATCTTTTCTTTAGACAGGAAAAACGGGAGGGGCTTGATTGGAGCTCAGCTCCCGTTGCTATGATGAGAATGAGTTATCAGCGTTCTGTATCATCTGCCGGGAATAACGGAGTCATTCACTATTTCTTTACCCAGTTCCCGGCTGACCTCACCTGAGGCCAGCCAGGAGCACTCATGGGATGATTGATGGAGACCGATATCAGTCTATTGTTACCGATCTGCCATCGGAAGGGGATTGCTGGTATGTTCACTGCTGCAGCACCCATCTACCAGCACGTGCCAGTAGACATTAGGGTGACACTGAAAAAAAGTCAAGAAATGATTTTTTTCCTTTCTTTCACAGGGGAGGGGGGTTAAATTTAACGAGCTATACCCGAACCACCCCGGAAATGTGTGTTGACCCTAAACAGGCATTGGGAGCTCAGCCAAGAATGCCAAAATACTTTCATGAACGCGGGGACTGTGGGATAGCTGGAGTCCTCAGTACCCCTCCCTTTCCTCCCATGAGCGTCCATTTGATTTCTTTGGCTTTTCCATTACACTTGTCACACAACTCTGTGCTGTGGGACTCATATAGGGTACGTCTTAACACTGCTACGATTATTTTCAAAGTATTTAAACCATATTTACGAAACCGATGTTTATAAAATCGGTTTTGCGCGTCCACAATGCGATCAAAAATTCATTGCTTGGTCCCATTTCCAAGGCTACGATCGATTTCAGAGCGGTCATTGGGTATGTTCCTCAGCCTATCCCATTAGCTTCCCACTTCCGGTGAGAAGCAAAAGTGCCTGATGGGCAGAAGAAAAACATTGCCCCGGGTTGGTGCTGGGTACAGCCTCACCCCTCCCTTTGTGGGCAGCAGACAACCCTTTGGGCCGTTTTTCGCGGAGTGCATGAAGCAAACGCCATAGCCAGCAATCATGACCCTGAGATCACAAACGTATCCTGACCGTGTCAACACCTCGCGTACTCTCGTGCTGGGACTATACTGAACAATGAACTCAAAGGCAGGAGGAGAGGAGGAGCAGCTATTGCTGTAGTTGGCAGGAGGACAGCGGGATGACCGAGATGGAGCAAATTTCTCCATAACCGCTGGGCCCAGCGTTTTGAGCTACTGCGCTATTAAACGCGGGCATCTACTTTACCCATTGAACGCACGAATTTGGGCACGGAAAACAAGCACAACTGTGGACCGCATTGTTTTGACGGTGTGGGACGCATTCGCAGTGGCTTGGCGAAAACTTTTCGCATGCGTAAGAGCACTTTCTTAGAACTTGTGAACATGCTTCCCTGCCCTGAAACGCCGTAATACAAGACATAGAGAGCAGCCCTCACAGTGGAGGAAGCGAGTGCAATAGCCCTCTGGAAGCTTGCAACGCCAGACAAGCTACGGTCAGTCGGAATCAATTGGAGTGGAGCAATCTACTGTGGGGGCTGCAGTGGGATGCAAGTAGCCAAGGCAATCGTTAAGCTTGCTGCCTACGGAAAAGTCTGTGACTCTGGGAAACGGCAGGTGTAGGGATGGCTTTGCTGCAGATGGGTTTTCCGAACTGTGGTGGGGCCATAGATGGAAACCCATATCCCTATCTGGCCCCAGAACACCAGCGGCACCCAGTTACGTGAACCGCAAGGGTTACTTTTCAATGGTGCTGCAAGCACTGGCTGGGACCACAAGGGACGTTTCACTCAACGATTCACGATGGGCATGCAGGAAGGTTCATGACGCTCGCAGTCTTCAGGAGCACTAGTCTGTTTAAACGGCCTGCCAGCAAGGGAAATTACTTCCCAGACCAGAAAATAACCATTGGAATGTTCAAATGCTATAGTTATCCTGGGCGGACCCAGCCTACCCCTTGATGCCATGGCTCATGAAGCCATACCAAACTGGCAGCCTGGACAGTGTCAGGAGCTGTTCAAACTACAGGCTGAGCAAGTGCCGGATGGGCGGGGGATGGGTAGAATGTGCATTGACGTTTTTTTTATAAAAGGGTCGCTGGCGATCGATTAACTTACTCGCTCAGACCTCAGCCAAACCAATGTCCCCTTGCTATTGCTGCTGCTGTGTGCTCCACAATCTTTTGTGAGACTAAGAGGGAGACATTTATGGGCTGGGTGGGAGGCTGAGGCAATCACCCTGGCCGCTGAGTACGAGCAGCCAGAGACCAGGGCGATTAGAAGAGCACACCTGAGGCGCTGCGCATCAGAGAAGCCTTTTGAAAACAAGTTTTCAGCACGGCCCAGTGTACGGTGTGACTGTTGCTTCCCCTTGATTGAACCCTCCGCACTTGATGGACTTATCAGTGTAAGTCAACCCACCCTCCCCCTTCTATTTACAGGTTGGCGGAAAGGAAATAAATTCTGTATCGTTTAAAATCATATATTCATTAAAAGTAAATATGCATCTTTAGGTTAAAAATCGATGAGTTTTTCCTTACTGCGATTCCCTGTAGGCAACCCACCCTCCCCTTTCGAGCTTTCTTATTACAAAGGAACTATTAAAAAGCAGAGAATTAGGAAGGTGTCCCTGGCTGCTGTGCTTTGAAGAGGAATGGGAAAGCTATTAAGTACATTGAGCTAATTACACAGCCTTTTCCTTGAACTCTCCAGGGCGTGTGGAGGAGTAGGCGGCGTGGCAGAAAGCCCTTCCCCCTAACGCGTTCTTACACGTCTGGGTGAGGGAGATATGGGCTGGGCTTGCAGGGAGTTATTACAGGGTTGCAGCTGGGCACTCTGCTACTGTGTGCTCTTCCTGAAGTCCACCATTGCGTTGGAGGATATCAGTTTGAGCACGCAGCAGAGTCCAGCGTTGCATCCTCCAACGCTGGTCTTCTGCCTAGCCCTATCATTATTGTTCACTGGCATCTTTCCTTACTTTGCTACCACATCCTTTCCATCATTCTGTTTATTCCTCTCATTGCGTGTTACTTTCAATAATTGTCTGTGAAACATTTCATCTCGCGTCGTCTTCTTCCTCCGCCGTATCACAGCACACCCTCGAGGCATTAGGGACTTCTGAGAAATGTGCAGCTGCATGGGGAAGGCAAACCAGGGTGATAAGTATGTGGAAAAGATTACCTTTTACAGAGCAATGTAGTACTCTTTTCACTAGGAACACTATTCCACCTTACAAGAGCACATTGATCTTCTTATACATGGTCGCATTTTTGTAGCGTTTAAATATTCAGTTGTTCTGTGTGACTGTGGGGCCACACACAGACGCAGGTACGGCCAAAAACGTACGTCCACCGCGATGGTAAGTGAGCTTAAAAATTTTGATTCTCCGGCCGTTCATATACACAGTGATCTATATGATGCCTCTGCTCCTTGTTTAAGAGGAGGGGCCTGCCCAAAAAAAAAAAAAAGGGGGGGCCCCCCCAAACCCCCCTCTTTCACATCCACCAACAGCGCGATGGCCTCCTATCATTACGAGCATGCTAGTGATCACCCTACATCACCCCTCCGCATCGCGTTTGCTGGTGCCAGGGAGAATCCTGCTTTGCCAGACGCTGAAAACTCGTCGCTATCCCTCCTCCCATCCCCCGCTCTGGCCGTAGCAAAATCGCCATGTTCTGCCCTCCTGTTACAACATTTCTGGATGTTCTACAAGGTAACAATGGATGATATCTCTCTCGACAATAGCACCGCAGGAGGCAGATCGTTTGTTTATGCAATGCCTTCAGTGCAATGCCTTCATTGCCTGCAGTACCAAATGTCTTTGGCAAAATGCAAGGCGATTTGAAAGTTACTTACTATGAGGGGAACGGAGAAGGCTGTCTTGCCAGAACATGTTCTCCAATATAGGCATAAGGGTTTTTTGAGTTCCTTCACGAATCCGATTCTAGGACATTAATTTGGAGGATTTTCACTCCATCCCCAGACATGTTAACGAATTTTCTGTAACATAATGGCTGCGACTGCAGCAAAAGCCTTGGTGTCAATGCGATCTACAAAAACGTGTCTTGTTAAATCCGGTTTGCGTACAAGGAATTGAAGGGCGCCGACCACTTACGGAAGTCTTCTTCCTGGCCTTCACTGTCTGGGCTTCTCGCTTGGGAGCGCAGGGGGGGGGGGGGGGGGGGGGGGGGGGGGGGGGGGGGGGGGGGGGGGGGGGGGGGGGGGGGGGGGGGGGGGGGGGGGGGGGGGGGGGGGGGGGGGGGGGGGGGGCACTGTGATTCTTGGGTCTCAAAAAATCCTGGCC